>NC_088871.1:48116605-48127681 GCF_032884065.1 Artemia franciscana | reverse complement strand
TCGTTGGATAAGTTAAGCCTGCAAAGTAAAAACAAGCTTTTACTTTTACTTTCTTTCATTGTTTGTCAATTCTTTTTTTTTTCTTTCTTTGCTGTTCTTCCTTCATACTGGGCAATTTTACCTTAGATTTCCCTCATATAATGGCTTGGTTTTGTGCTCCTGGTATTATATGCACTCTGTACCATTATCAATATGAACTTATTACTGAACCGTTCTTGAGGTTGTGCCCTCATCACCGTCTCATCCCGCTGTTTAATGCTGTTTGATATTGGTATAGTTATTTATTTGTTTTTGTTTTTTTATGGTAAATCTTATTTCTCTTCTCTGTTTTTTATTCCATTATTCACTATACGTGAATAAGAAAATATATATATATATATATATATATATATATATATATATATATATATATATATATATATATATATATATATATATATATATATATATATATATATATGTATATGTATATGCATGGACGACTGTCTGTCCATGGACTATTCTTTGCGATTGATTGTGCATGGCTATGCTTTTTGACCTATATAATTGGATGGATGAGAAGGGTTAAGGCCTCGTTCAAATACTTATCTATATTAGTTACTAAAGCAGGAAAACAGTCTTCGTTTATCCTTCTGTCTTTCCTTTATATATATATATATATATATATATATATATATATATATATATATATATATATATATATATATATATATATATGTATATACTACTACTACTACTAATAACTCACTGCAGCACCAATCCACCTGAGACCAACACAGCTACGCACGCTCCTCCTCCAACCTAATCTATTTAAAGCCTCCCTCTTTACACCCTCCCAGGAAGTTCCCATTTCCTTTAAATCTTTATTTATGACATCCTCCCAATCCAGACAAGGACGACCTGCTTTCCGTGTAGCCCTAGACGGTTGGCCAAAAAGGACAATCTTCAGTAATCTGTCATCCTTCATCCGTAGAACGTGGCCTAGCCATCTCAACCTTTCTTTCAATATAGCCCCAGAAAGCGGGATTGAACCACACTTTTCGTACAACCTACTGTTTGAAATACGGTCAGTCAGCCGGGTACCCAGAACAATCCGTAGGCAATTTCTCTGGAAAACATCTAATAAATTTTCATCTGCTTTTCGGAGTGCCCATGCTTCAGAGCCATATTTGACCACTGTCATCACTGTAGCTTCCAATATTCTAATCTTGGTTTGTAGACTTATCTTTCTATTCTTCCAAACTTTTTTTAACTGTAACTGAAGCTCCCAACCTGATCAATCTTTTCGTTACCTAATGTCACCTGTTCATCTTCACTTATTCCTAGCCTTAGTGACTTAGTCTTCTTAACATTAATTTTCAAGCCTATTTTAGCACCCTGAACTCGTAAAACCTCTAAAAATTCATTCATTTTGCTCACACTTTCATCTAATATGCTTAAATCATCAGCATAATCTAAGTCCAGGAGCGTTCTTCCTCCCCATTTGATTCCATGGTCTTCAATTGCCTTTCCTGTGCTCCTTAAGACGAAGTCCATCAAAATGATCCATATAAAGGGGGATAGAACACAACCTTGCTTAACTCCTGATTTAATACAAAACCAGTTGCTAACCTAATTTCCTACCTTAACCGCAGCAGTATTATTCTCGTACATAGCGCAAATCACTTTAATCTATTTTTCTGGTATACCATATAACGATAAGACCTTTGTTAACGCTGTTCTATCAACAGAATCGAAAGCTTGCTCATAATCGATAAAACTAAGGACCAAAGGTGTTTGACATCGAAGGGACTTCTCAATTATTAACCTAAGAGTGAAAACATGGTCGACACATCCTCTACCTTTTCTGAAACCGCATTGTTTTTCCCTTAAAACTTTGTCTACAGCATGTCTCAGTCTGAAAAGTATCATATTACTCAGTAATTTGCTACCTACAGAGACCAGACTAATGCCTCGATAATTACGACACTCACTCTTGTCACCTTTCTTATACAGTGGTTTAATTAAGGTTTTCCTAAAATCATTGGGTACTTCCCCTTTTTCAAAAATCATGTTCATAAATCTTCAGTAGCTTATTCCTAACCTCAGAGCCACCATATTTAAGAAACTCATTACTCATACTATCAGCCCCTGGGGCCTTATTATTTTTTAATCCTTTTAGGACTGTCGCTAATTCTTCCTCACTAAACAAATCTTCCTTCACATCCAAGGTATCACAAACTTTTTCATTTTCATCTATATCTTTTCCTGCAACTGTATCTCGGTTTAGCACATTCTCAAAATGTTCCACCCATCTTTCTTTAACTTTTTCCTTATCTCTAATTGTGGCCCCATTTCTATCTTTAACTGGGACTAGTCCAGATTGGCTACTCCCTTTCAATTTATTAACATGCCAGTATAATATTTTACTATTCTGCCGTCTAGCCGCATCTTCCAGATCCTCAGCAATTTTATCCATCGCCTCTACTTATTATATATACTTATTATATATCGCCTCCACTTATTATATATACTTATTATATATCGCCTCCACATATATATATATATATATATATATATATATATATATATATATATATATATATATATATATATATATATATATATATATATATATATATATATATATATTATTTATATTATATTATTTAATATTTATTATAATTTATATATTTTTTATTATAAATCATTTATTATTTAATATTTATTATTATTTTTTATAGTTTATATATTTTTATGTTTGGTTTTATGGTGTGAGTTTGTTTCTGTGTTTGTGCTGTCGCACTGGTGATTTATTTTTTCACTGTATATATTGTATTTGACGCAATAAGCCACAAAGGGCTCGCTATTGCCCATACTACAGCCAAATCATTTGTTTGGGAAAGACACGATATTTTTTAAGTGTGACAATAAGCGAAAATTGTTAAAATTCAATTGTACCAACCTTGAGATGAGAATCTCAAGGTTCCATAGCCTATCATTCGGGTCATGGACTTGCCAGAAGACAAGCTAAAAGATATAGTCACTCATGTGATTCATGCCGGTTGTCGATGCAATTTACTACCGAGAATTCTTCAGAAAGAACTTGCCAGGCTTTGCTTGAAGCAAGGGTCGTGAAACTGCCGAAGACTATTCCAGTAAACCGCCCAGTTCCACGAACGCTACAATTGAGAGCTGTCTCAAAGAAAATGCTGTCACACATCAAAAAAGGGAAAGTAACAAAATGCATTAATATTACATTTAGCTGTACCCGTTTCTTAACATTCTTTTGTATTCATTTGTTAATATATATTGTATCTGAATTTCTTTAACAGTTCTACTCAGTTTATGCTCGCACCTTACTGGTTAGTTTTACCGTGTCACATGTCTGGTCTTTAAAACGCTTGAACCTGTTTTGAGGTATCGGTTCAGTTTTGATAAGTTGACCAACAGTTAAAAATCAATTGACGTAGCAGTATTTTGGCAATTCGTTTTGCCGAAACTGTTAGATATTTTTCTTAGAAATTCTCACCATCCCCTTATAATGCCTTGTTTTTCAACATGCAATTTTTTTGCGTTTTTCACTGCAACCATTTCTGTTCTGCTTGCTAACATTCATCTGTGTTTTTCTTGAAATTTTAATTTCTGTTCATTTAGAGAAAATATTCCCCTTGGAATACTTTTATTTGAAAAAGACCTCAATTTCTAATCGTTTTTCCGATCAATCCAAACCCACTGAAAATTTCCCCCGGACAATACCCCTAGAGCACCTCCAATATATATATATATATATATATATATATATATATATATATATATATATATATATATATATATATATATATATATATATATATATATATATATATATGTGTATATATATATATATATATATATATATATATATATATATATATATATATATATATATATATATATATATATATATATATATATGTGTATATATATATATATATATATATATATATATATATATATATATATATATATATATATATATATTATCAGAAGCCAACTTGACTCTTATATAATAATAATAATAGATAGTAATAAGCTTGCCTTGACTATGGATGTCAGGTGTTGATTTTTTCAAACTAAAATTTAGAGAGGACCTGTGCATGTCATGATCAGGTTCAAATTCAAATTTCTTAATCTCAAATTCATCAGGTACAAATCAGAAGAGATTTTAATTTGAACCTGATGATAACAGGCACAGGCCCTGTCGAATTATCGTTTGAAAAAATCAATCACCTGATCTCCATAGCTTAGGTAAGGTTACTACCATCAAACAGTCTTCCTTTTCTCCTTCTGTCTTCCTTTTTTTTTTTTTTTTTTTTTTTAAATCTGTTTGTGCTGTTGCATTGGTGATTTCTCTTTTCGTTATATATATATATTAGCCAAGGAGCTGGTAAAGTGATGGCTCTTTGTCGCACAAAAGCCATGCTCTGTAAGTTTTGTGTTGATTTCTTCTTGCTCGCTCTGGTCCTAAGACTTAATTTGGGATAAAGGTACATTTCCGTAGATTTTATTAATATAACACAATTGAATTACGAGTACTCGTCATACAACTTTTCCCCTGTTATTATAGAACATAAAAAGCATATAAACCATAGATTACTCTTAAAATTTCTTCTAGATTAGAAACTCTCCAATTCTATCCCTTACCTTTTCTTAAGCAGTTGGGTAGCTTTAGTAACCATAAGTCCCTTCTCTCCTGCGATAACCGCATCATCAGAAGCTCTTAGCATCGTGTAGTGTCTGTAAGCAGGATTTTCCTTATTCAAGTAGACCTTGTGATCAATCAAATTAGCTTCGATGGCAGCCATTTTTTTTAGTTCTGATGGTCCATACTCTGACACATAGTCAACTTCGTATCTTGGGAGCTCATGGAGCTCCGATTCTAGGGTCTGTTCTTCAAACAGGTATGCATAAACTTGAAAAAGAAAACCGTGATTATTAATAAACTGAATATGCATACACTAAATATGAACATACTCATAATTCTTAATAGAGACACATTATGTTCGCATCAGTATAAGCATAAATTAAACATACGTAAGCTGAGCATGAATATGCTGTGGCGGGTCCAGG
The DNA here is from genome assembly GCF_032884065.1 of Artemia franciscana. Classification (NCBI taxonomy): domain Eukaryota; kingdom Metazoa; phylum Arthropoda; class Branchiopoda; order Anostraca; family Artemiidae; genus Artemia; species Artemia franciscana. The sequence continues at coordinate 48,122,590 of NC_088871.1, read as the reverse complement.
GGTGTTACCCCCCCCCAGAAATTATTTCTGGCACCCTCATTTTTGTTTCTTTTTTCTACTCTTTTTTTAGAATGGATCTGTCAATTTGGTCATTTGTTGTTACCTTTGTCACACTGCTCCCCCCTCCACAAGATTTTGACCTTTGGCGCTCTTGTCACATTGGGCCTCTCCCAAGATTTTCCTTTAGATCCACCCCTGTGAATATGCAAAAACAAAAAAGAATAGAAAACCGTTAGCTGCAAGTTCAAAATTATTAGCGAGATTACCTATTACCCTACCTATCTTAGAATGTTACATTTAATTTGTAACAGTGGTTTCCTTCCTAGAGGTATTTTCAGATGGCGTGGCACAGGAGTACTGCTTAGACAAGCGTTGTACAAAGACTTGATCACACGCGGGAAATATACCTTGTGATTTACTTTTTGGATATAGGGAAATGTTTGAATGCCTTTTCTATGTTATACAAATAAGTCTTTTACAACTGTATAAGTTTTACAATTTATTCTATCACGAATTCAGAATCAGATAGACAAATTTTATATGCTGAGCTAGCATCTTTTAAAGATATTTCTGCATAGATACAATACATTAAATACTGTTGCTAATAGACGAGCAAGACAGTCTTTTTTTTTGGTTCACGTATTCATCAATTTCAGTTAGGTATCTAAAGATGTTTAAAGGCCATGTACAAACATTCTTGAGTGTATACTAACGAGAATATAATAATATTTTTTCAGTCTGAGAAAACAACTATCCGATACTCGCTGCCTGAAAGCCTGAAAATATTCCCCTTAGAATACTTTGATTTTAAAAAAGACCTTAATTTCTAATCGTTTTACCGATCACTCCAAAAGTCCTCCCTTCTGTGGAAATTTTTTTCCAGAAAGCCACACCTACTGAAAATTTTACTAGAGTAAACTAAAAAAGTAAAAAAAGGCTTCAAGGGCATCAGCAATAAGCCTGATTGTACGCTGGACGTGCTCATAGCCAGAAGCGTCAATTACCATAGGCCGCACGATTATTGTCAAAAATTTTACCAAAACATATTTTTCATCATCTTCAATTTGAAAACGTTTAAAGGTTATTTAGCTCCTCTCTTAAGGGTTACTCGCATCTGGTCTTCTATCCTCCATATTTCGTATAGTATTATGCCTGTATTGCTTTTGTCCGTACTGTCTCGCAAGTGGGGCTATTATATTAAATTGTTATTTATACTTTGTATCTCAAATATATTACCTACTTGCTTAGCCTTAGCAAAAACATCGAATTTTGAAGACTGGAACACCCACCTTACCCTGGCCGAGAATGTAACGCACATATTCATAGTCAGTACTAACAACTAACGATCCCTATATTCCGTAGTCAAACCTTCTGTTGCTCACTGACCATTTACTAGTTACAATTTTGGTGAATGAATGACTAAAGTTTTCCCTTTAAAGATCAGATTATTTCTGCTTTTCTATTTAGAAACAGATAATGTTAAATTAAGCTTTAAAATTACGAAAACTGTTGCAGGAACTCAAATAGAATTCTCGTGAGTTTTGTAAGACGATCTAATTTTAAAGTTAACCCAGTGGATCTTTATCCCAAGGGGCACAGAACTTCAAATTAAATCTATGTGCTGGACCCAAATAGGAAAATGAGAAAGCATGGAAGCAAAATTACATGCCGTAGGCTTTTATAAATTAATTATTTATATTTCAAGTAATTATATAAATGTTTAAACTAGTTCATCCGAAATACAGACACACAGATAATATATATATATATATATATATATATATATATATATATATATATATATATATATATATATATATATATATATATATATATATATGTATATATATACATATATATATATATATATATATATATATATATATATATATATATATATATATATATATATATATATATATATATATATATATATATATTACCGGGCATCGGCACGCAACCACAGACCATTTGAGCCTTTTTTTGATGTCATGATATTGCCACAGGCTCGATACAGCCACCGTATGAAAAATACGACAGTTTTCTTAAAGTCCTGACATATTTAGATAATTTTTGTGGCCAGTCAGTGCTTGTTTTCCAACCGTAGATTTCATTGTCCTTAGCGTCTTTGTAAAATTACGTTTTTTCTGCTATTAGACCTTTAACTTTTACCATGGCTGGTCTTTTGTCATTATGAAAAACATATTGCCGAACCTTTATTTTATACCAGAAGCTGATGTTAGTGAACGTCCTTATAAACTCAAATGTCGTTATTTATAGCTATTTCATTGCTTGGATCTTTTATAAAATCCTGAACTTTGACATTTGGCCCGGCTTGTCTTTTTTCATTATGAAATACATATCGCCGAAGCATAACTCTTTTAAAAGAGGCAATGTAAGTACTGATTACATTATGCTTGTCAAAATCCCAAACCCAATTATCATAACTATCATTTTCAATTTTGGCACGTTTTAATCCGCTGTCACTTATCTTCTAGCCCAATTTTTCTTTCTTATTCATTTTGGATTTGTATTAATTCAGACTATTTGCCGATGCCCTTTACTTTAGCTGCCCTTATCCGGTGGCTTTGCCGCTGGGTCCCAGCACTTGGCACGTGGCAGGCTTCTATATATGGATTCACATTGTCACTTGTCTTCTAACCGCAGACAATGCTAATATATGTATTAAATAAAAAAAAGTTTTTTTAACTGAAAATAAGGAGCGATATTAAAACTTAAAACGAACAGAAATTATTCCGTACATGAAAGGGGTTGTCCCCTCCTCAACACCTCGCTCTTTACACTAATGTTTTACTCTTTGTTACAGTTCTACTTTTTAAAACAATAAATATTATATACATTATATTATAAATGTTATATATATTATATAATAAATATTATAAGAAACTTCAGCGTAAAGAGCGAGGCGTTAAGGAGGAGACAATCCCTTTCATATACGGAATAATTCATGTTTAAAGTTTTAATGTCGCTCTTCACTTGCAGTGGAAAAAACTTGTTTTCTTATTCAATATCTGAACGTTTTGAATTAATGGATGTTTTGATTTTGGCTCACTGCAAAAGAACAAATAAAACAAAATTTGCATAATAATTTTTCTTTGGCTAAATGGCTTTCTCATAATTTTGATCGGACGATTTTGACAAAAAAAAGAGGCGTGGGAAGAGGCCTAGTTGCCCTCCCATTTTTGGCTACTTAAAAATACAACTAGAACTTTTTATTTCTTTTACGAATGTTTTTATTAGTAATAAATATACGTAACTTACGAATTAACTTAGGTAAAGATATTCTATGTTTGTATTTTTTTATTACGTATATGAGGGGGTTCGCCCCCTCGTCAATACCTCTCTCTTTACACTAAAGCTTGAATTTCCTCCCGATTCTATAAAAATGACCCCTGAATGCCAAAGGCAGTAGAATAAGTATTTGAAATTACTAACAATACTTTAGCACAAAGAGCAAGGTATTGTGAAGGAGACGAACCCCCTTATATACGTTTTATATTTTAGGTTCGTTTTAAATTTTAATGCTGCTCCTTAATTCCAGCTGAATAAGTTTTTTATTTTCTCATTATTTTAAAAATAATGCTCGAAAATCCTGCACCCCCTTCATGGAAATTCTCTTCTCTCGTGATAAATTTCTCAATAGAAAGATCCTCCCACTTAGCCCCCCCCCCCGACCAATCCCCACTCCAACGCGAAAAAGTCCCCATGAAAACGTCTGTACATTTCCCAATAACCATTATTATATGTAAACAATGGTCAAAGTTAGTAACTTGCAGCCCCTCCCCCGTGGACTGCGGTGGATCAAGTCATCCCCAAAGACATAATTATTTGGTTTTTCGACTATGCTGAACAAAATGGCAATCTCAAAATTTTGATCTTGTGACTTCGGGGAAAAATGAGCGTGGGAGGGGGCCTAGGTGCCCTCAATTTTTTGGTCACTTAAAAAGAGCACTGGAACTTTTAATTTCCGTTCGAATGAGCCCTCTCGCGACATTCTAGGACCACTGGGTCGATACAATCACCCCTGGGAAAAAAATGAATATATACACATCTGAGATCTCTCTTCTGGCAAAAAATACAAATTTCCACATTTTTGTAGATAGGAGCTTGAAACTTGTACAGTCGGATTTTCTGATACGCTGAATCTGATGGTGATATTTTCTTTAAGATTCTATGACTTTTAGGGGGCGTTTCGCCCTATTTTCTAAAATAAGATAAATTTTCTCGGGCTCGTAACTTTGATGGGCAAATTTTTAGGCCTATAACTGTTCAAGGATTGTTTTAGAAACACTGTGTTATTGCTTTTAAATTTGTGGCATAAAATGGAGAGGCGAGGCAGGAAGAAACACGCCTAAAGCTCATAAAAGAGAACACTAACGACGAATAGGACACTAATGTTAACGATACTTTAAAAATCAGAAAAAATAGCTTTCATATCGTATGTAGCGCTATCTGCAAAAATCGTAGACAAAAATATCTTATCTGCAAAAATCGAATACTAGTAACGAACGAACTATTAGTCCACATGACAATCAGTATCCCCCAAATTTAACCTTAGCCTCTAATTCAATATTTGAACCTTTCTAACATTTCGATGACCCTTCATGTTAGGCCCCTGTTATGTTTATTTTTGCCAAATTTATGCTATTCTTGTGCCAATTCTTCCAAGATTCACATCTTTTGCCAAGTCCCAGGTAAGTTTGATCATGGGCATGTCAGAAAAAAGGTAAGGGTGTTATAATGACACTTCAGGGAATATTGAGGGAAATGATGAACTAAACAAAAGACATTTTGCACATTCAGGCTGTCAATAAGGGGAATCTGCAATATCGTAGGAACAACTAAGGGTATTGACTTGAAACTTTCAGGGCGAATACTGCTGCTTCTATTACTACTACAGTTGCAAATACAACTGGTGGTGACTGTGACTGAGACTTCTTCCGACTGTGACAACTGAATCATTTCAATTCCACTGGAGCAGCGGCAAATACAGCCAGAATATATTGATACACCGATCTGTATTCTATCCCTTTAGTTTTACCAATTAAAGGCCTCGAGCCTTAAAAAATTTGCTGATTTTCGAAAAAAGGGGAAACATCCCCTAAAAGTATTATAAGGCTAATGAAAATGACACCATCAGACTCAATGTATCAGAAAAAAACACTGTAATGGTTTCAAGCTCCTATCTGCAAAAATGGGAATTTTGTATTTTTTGCCAGAACAAAGATCATGGATGCATGTTTATTTGATATTTTTTTCTTATTTTTCCCAGGGATGATCGTATCGACACAGTGTTCCTAGGATTTTGTGAGAGGGCTCAATCAAACGGAAATTGAAAGTTCCAGTGTCCTTTTTAAGTGACCAAAAAGAAAAGAGGGCAGCCTAGCCCCCAACCCCACCTCTTTTCTCCCAATGTCGTCTGATCTAAATTTTGAGATAGCTATTTTGCTCTATGTACAATTCCATTCTGACTTCGCGCAATTTTCAATATTCTAAGTATTTCTTGTAGCCACCTCGAAAAAAGAATTGACATAAATGTACTGGTGATAATTACTATTACTAGTCGCGTTTCACAGACCGCCAGCGCTACTTGTGTGACATCTATCTCTGCATAAGCATGCAGAAGGAAATATCTGCTGCAAGTAGGATAAAATAAATTTGAACAATATATGTATTTTTTTTCTTACAATTTATAATTTTTATGCTCACATATCAGCGATACCAATTCATACTCTTTATCAGTTATTATCAGTTTTATAAGTTTTTCACCGTTATTATCACTCTTATTATCAGTTTTAATATGCAACACTAGGAGACTGAGCTTCACTTGTTGAAGAGAATTTTAGACATAAAAAAATATATATTGCCCCCCACCCCTCCCAGAAATGTCTAACCCCATAACGTGATTTATGCAAACTTGATTTCTTTTTTTTAATAAAGGGGAAGGTAATTTCCAAACTCTAG
>NC_088871.1:47976018-48116505 GCF_032884065.1 Artemia franciscana | reverse complement strand
ACCATTCTTCAATGGATACAGGTAAATCATCAATAATCAACCACGACTTTGGTCCAATAATGTTAAACACGTTATAACCTAGTATGAATTTCAGGTCTGGCGCTATAGTCTTTATTTTATCATAGGACTCTTGCCATATACTATAGCAATAGTAGATGTTTTTCGTGTTTTCTAAAAAAAATGTATCGCGATTTAAAATTATTTTTGATAAAAGTGTTGTTTTGTCAGACATTGAAGATCCACAATGAAATAATATGAATGGTGTTTTAAATTTGTAAATTTTACTCTTCTCGCTGTCAAAATACAGTTGACCTAAACTAACCTCAATCTATTGAATTGATCTATAACAAAATGCAAGGTTTCTTCAGCATACAAATTTTTTAATTATATTTCCATTAAAAACTACTGAAACACATTTACATAGACATTTAAAAAGGCACTTGGAAATACCACCAGGTGGGGCGGCCAGAAGGTATGGCTTCCACTTCGGTGGGCAAGGGCTGGCTGCGGACCGGGTTGAAAGGCATGAAACATAAAATATTAAAATATAAAGCACTTTTTAAAACAAAAACGATTCCTCCTTGCGCCAAAAATAAATAAAAATAAACAATATAAGTAAACAAATAAAAACACTATAAAAAAACAATGGTTTTCTACAAAATTTCAAACTTAAAGAATAAGTATACTGTCGATGCAGTAGTACTTGACCTTGGAACTACGGAGTTTACCAAAGCATTTTCAGGTAAAGCTGCTGCCAAATTTGACACTTACTTATATATCTAAAGAACCGCCTTGATTGGTTTCTTGGATTGTCTTGATTGGTCAAAACGATAATAAGGGTTTTTCATTTTAAGGTAACAGCATGAGTAAAGCAGATAGCACTATTAACGGTTTAGCAGAATACTGTGCTATTTTTCTTATTCATCGTAATGACTGTTTAACGGTCGGGAGGTTTGTCAATTTAGAAGGCGAGGGAATCCTAGTCTCTTCTAATCGTCTTATATTTACTAATGAGGAGGCTAATAAAGGGCAGGAAGGCAGGGTCGTTTCTAATCGGTATATACTTCAATTTACAAAAGGTGAAATCTGTTCCTGCAATTTATGTATAAGCTCCCAAGGTTGAGGATCCTTACTATGCAAATTAAGTCGGGACACCTTTATAGAAAAAAAGTCGAACCAACACACAAAATGTGCCCACAAACAAAGTTACTGATGGTTTATATGCTTAAATTTTAAGCTGAAGTAAAAAAAAAAAAAAAAAAATGCTATTGATAAAAAAAATAAATCAAGTTTCAATCTGCTATCAGTTAGCTTATCGTTTTAAATTCGATGCGCAACCCCTAAGATCTGTAAATCGAAAGCTGGCAGGATTCACACATCCCTTGAACTATCCAGAGTTGGATATAATCAGAAAGATACCAGTTTCATTTAAGACCTATTTATTATTAAAATGAAATAAAAATATAATAGTGGATAAAACCTTTATCTATGGCAGTAAAAAAAAAACAAAAAAACAACAACAACACACTTGAGTAGCCTATCAACAAGGCTTTATCCAGGAAGGGTGTTTCACCGTTTTACCCCCCCCCCCTCCCACCAGTTTTTGTCCGACTCGTGAAAACGTACTAAAATGTATATAAAAATATGTGATTTGTAATTTTTTACCCCCCCCCCCCCGAAGAAAATCCTGGTGTTTCCTGAGGAAAGTCCAGTGAAAATCGTGGTGAAAGTCCGAGTGTTTCTGCTTCGCATTTAGAAGCCTTTATCAACAGAAAAGAAACGAGAAAAAAACTAAATTACTCAGTTAACACATGCTAGAAAAACTGCAGGCAGCGCAATAGCCTAAGTTTCCAATATTGCACTGCCTAAGTAAAGAATGATGTTGGCACAATGTATTATTATTATTATTATTTTATTTTTTTGGTTTGTTTGTCTTTAGACCAGGGCAAGGAGTTTTCGTTTCCACCATTTCCCCAAATACACACAAACAAACTTATGAGATAGCTATTTTGTTCAACATAGTTAAAATGGCCCGGAAATTATGTCTTAGAGGATGACAACCCCCCCCCCCCCAAGAAAAAAATCCTCAAGGCAATGGTTGTAGGTTATGCCCTGGGGACATATAAGGTTTTATAGAAAACGGTGTCGTAGAAACTTCGTATAGGGCTAATTGAAATGAAAATTGAGTGGGCTAGTGCTCTTTTTAATAGTCAAAAGTGATCAGAGGGCAAATGGCCCCTCCCCCCACCCCAAGCCCATCATTTCACCAAAATCTTCCGAAATTTTGATATAGCCATTTTGTTCAATATAGTCGAAAGGTCTGAAAATTATGGATTTGATCATGAGCCCCCGCCCCCCCCCCCCCCGAACAGCCCTCAAGACACGGGTTGTAAGTTATGCCTGAGGCATATAAGGTTTTTATAGAAAGTACTGTCATAGAAACTTCAAAAAGGGCTCATTCGACTGGAAATTGAGAGGACTAGTGCCCTATTTGTTGGTCAAATCACCCCCTCCCCACGCCCATCATTTCCCCGAACACTTCGAAAGAAAATTTAGAAATTTTCATTTTGTTCTAAGTAGTTGAAAGGTCCGGAAGTTGAAAAGTTGAAATTATGTCTTTGAGGATAACAAATCCCCCCAGCCCTCAGGGCTAGGGTTGTATGTTCTGCCTTGGGGGCATACAATGTTTTTATACAAAGCGTGGTCATACAAACTTCAAAAGGGGCTCATTGGATTGGTAATCAGAAGCTCTAGTGCCCTTTTTAAGAGTCAAAGTGGTCGGAGGCCAGCTACCCCTCCCATACACACGTTGTATTATCCAAAAATGTATCTATATAGACATTTTGAAATAACCCTTTAATTTAAAATAGTCTAAATACCATATGACAAGGCTTTTGGGGTTGAATCTAACCCCTATAGCCAGGGAGCAAGAGTTTTAAGCTATGCCAGGGGGCATTTAAGGTTTTTATGGAAGGAATAGTTGTATAAAATATAGAGGAGGCTCATTAAGTCAAAAATTAGAAGTTCTAGTTCCTTTTTAAATCATAAATGATTGAGGACAGCAAGTCACCCCTCCCCCCGAATACTCCTCTTCACGAAATGAATTTGATTAAATTTGCGAGATAGCAATTCCGTTCAAAATAGTCCAAAGAACATATAAAAATGTCCCTAGAGTTGATTCAACCCCCACCCCAGTGCCCTGAGGATAGGGTTATAAGTCATGCCCTGGGTGTATATAAGGATTTTATGGAATGGGTGGTCGTACGAAACTCATTTGATTTGAAATTGGAAACTACAGTGCCCTTTTTAAGAGCCAAAGATTTGAGAGCAACAAGCCCCTCCTCCCACGCTCATAATTTCCCCAAGGATATCCAATTAAAATTTGAAGAAATTTTGTTCAATGTAGGTGAAGAGTCAAGAGAGTATGTCTTCGAGGAACGCAGCCCTGCCCCCACAGCCATCAGGGCAAGGGTTTTAGGTTATGCCCCAGAGGCATATATGGTTTTTTTATGGAAAGGGAATCGTATATACTTTAGAGGGACTCATTGCATTGGTAAACTGAATTTCTAGTGCTCTTTTTAAGAGTCAAAGTGATCAGAGAGCAGCTACCCCCCCCCCCCCCGCACATCGTTTTTTCCCAAAATACATGGAATAGAATTTTTGAGACAGAAATTTTATTCAAAATAATCCAAATATTATATAACAAGGCTTTAAGGGTTGATGAAAACCATCAGAGCCTTGAGGTGAGAGTTGTAAGTTATGCCAAGGGGTTTTTAAGGTTCTTATGGAAGGGATGGTTGTTCGGTTTTTTTTTGTTCAGCCTCTTTTTAAGCGTCAAAAACGATGGAAGACATTTAGCCCCCCCCCCTTCCCGGCAACCTCTCTTTTCAGCAAATGCATCTAATTGAAATTATGTGGTAGCGATTGTGTTCAAAATAGTCGTCCATAAACGCATATAATAATGCGTCTAGGGTTGATACAACCCTTCAGCGCCCTGGGGATAGGGTTGTAAGTTATGTTGTGAGGGCATACAAGGTTTTCACGGAATCGGCGGTCGTATAGAATTCATATGGGGCTCAATTGATTTTAAATTAGAAGATATAATGCCTTTTTGAAGAGTCGGAGTGATTTAAGAGCAACAAAGACCCCCCCCCCTCCCCGCGCTCATCATTTTCATTAATACCTCCAATCCAACTTTAGAGATAATAGTTTGTTTATTGTAGTCGAAAAGTCCGGAAATTATGTATGTGAGTTAGACTACCCCCCCCCCCCCTACAGCTCTCAGGGCAAGGGTTGTAAGTTACGCCCAGGGGGAATATAGTTTTCTTATATAAAGAGTGGTTGTATGTGCTGTGGAGGGGACTGATCAGATTGTTAATCAGAAATTCTGTTGCCTTTTTAAGAGTCAAATTGATCAGAGCTCAGCTATCTTCCCCATACCTACACAAACACGTAGTATTTTCCCAAGATACATCCAATAGATATTTGGACAGTCCTTTAATTCAAAATAGTCCAAAGATCATATAACAAGACTTTCGAGGTTGATACAAACCACCAGAGCCTGAGGGCGAGGGTTGTAAGCTATGCCCTTAGGGCATTTAAGGTTCTTATGGAAGGGATGATTGTATAAACTTTAGAAGTGGCTCATTTGGTTGAAATTGGAAGTTCTAGTTCCCTTTTAAGAGGCAATAGTGATGGAAGTCAGCTAGCCCCTCCCCCCAAACTAGCCCTCTTTTCACCAAATGTATCTGATCGAAATTGTACGACGGCAAATTTGTTTAAAATAATCCAAAGAATATATAAAAAAACTCCAGGGTTGACACAACCCCTTTTAGTCCTGGGGCAAGGGCTTTAAATTGTGTCCTCGGGGCAAATACGGTTTTTATGGAATGAGTAGTCGTATTACATTCGGATTGGTCTCATTTGATTTTAAATTCGAAGTTATAATGCCCTTTTTAAGAGTATTAGTGATTTGAGAGCAATCCCGCCACGCCCATCATTTTCCGTAAGAAAAATCCAAAATTTTTTTTAATTAATTGATATAAATTAATTTATAACCCGTCAAAAATGCAAGGCATGGCGATGGAGTATAACAAAAGATAGAAAATGAAACGAAAAAAGCACATACAAAAAACGGGAGCAAATATGTTCAAACCAAAACTCGAATAAACCAAACAATCAAGAAAAGTAAACCAATCCAAGGGGGGTAAACCTCTTGAATGAATATTACAAATAAAATGATAAAAACCGAGCTAAAAAATAAGCAAACTAGCACTAAAACAAATCCTCATTAAAAGTTATTACACCCTGAACTACCAAACAATTCTCTTGGTTTATTATTCAGTATATATATATATATATATATATATATATATATATATATATATATATATATATATATATATATATATATATATATATATATATATATATATATATATATATATATATATATATATATATATATATATATATATATATATATATATATATATATATATATATATATATATATATATATATATATATATATATATATATATATATATATATATATAAATATATATATATATATATATATATATATATATATATATATATATATATATATATATATATATATATATATATATATATATATATATATATACATATATATGAATATATATATATATATATATATATATATATATATATATATATATATATATATATATATATATATATATATATATATATATATATATATATATATATATACATATGTATATATATATATATATATATATATATATATATATATATATATATATATATATATATATATATATATATATATATATATATATATATATATATATATATATATATATATATATATATATATATATATATATATATATATATATATATATATATATATATATATATATATATATCTTTTAGTATATTTTTAACATGAATTTAAGAAAGAAGGAGTTAAAGTAAAGTATTGAACTGATGGTAAATAGCTTACATCTTGGGGCGAGAAGAAAAATATTTAGGGAGAAGGCAAGGGCAACATATGCCCCATTTGTGAAGATATGGATGACACTGTGGGTTATATAATAGATGAATGTGGATAATTGAGTGAGTTGCAAAAGAAGGTATATGTAGGGTGTAATATTATGAAAGAGGACTGGCGAGTATGGTGCAACATGAGTATTTTGTAAGTTTTGTCAGACTAGTACGATTTCTCAGGCTTGCTATGGAGCAAAAAAAAAAAAAACAGATTTTTGTAATTTTAGTAGAATTGTTTTTTTCGTTTTGTCTTGCCACTACGATAAAGGGCATTTAGAGCAATAAAGCTATAAATTTTATTATTAATAAGAAATTGTTTCACCCCCTCCCTCCTTCTTCCTTAAGTTTACACAATATCGTCTAATAAACAACAATTTGTGTTCAAAACTCGCAGTTTTGATGGATAAGCATTTTTTGGCATCCAAATTTTTCACCAAACTTTCTTATCACGGTTTCTTTCAAAATCTTTAGCAGTTATACAGTTTCAAGCAATAAGCTCTCTTTTTCTTCTAATTCATAAAACGTTGTCCAATCAACAACTTCAGGCCTAACAAGCCCACAACATCTTAACTGAAAAAAATCGATACAATTTCTTACAAAACCCCTGGCAAAAGGACTTGTTCCATATCTCCTATTAGAATCAATAAAATGTAAATATCGTCCTTGATTGATTCTTTCATTAGTGGTCATGGACATGCATATGACCTGATACAATTGAGACACTGCCAGACCTCCAACCCAAATTGAGGGAATTATAGCACTTCCAGCAGTAAGAGATACGAAGCCATTACATCTGACAGCAGCAATTATAGCTGAAAAGAGAGACACGTTTCAACCAATCAAAACACTTGTGCCAGATAGTACATTCAATCACAGGAGCATGTTTAAATGACCAATAAGAACTTTTACTGAAACTGACCGATTAAACACCAAAGCCATATACAAAAAACCTGGTTTGACCATCTTATTAGGCTCTTATGAACACCAAAATTTGCAGTTTCATTAATATAAATTTACTCAGGCCTATTTGTCATAGGTCGCAAGATATATATATATATATATATATATATATATATATATATATATATATATATATATATATATATATATATAAATACAAAAAAGTCCAGATGGCTGAAATTGTATTCCGGGGTCAAAAGCAAATAACAGAGCGAAGAGTTCTACAATAGGTAAGCTTTTTGAATCGTGGTTAAAATACCTTTTTGAATGCTTGGATGCTGGTCTTAATAAGGAGGCTTCAAAAAAGCAATAGTCTTTGACCATAAAAAGACTTTGAGACAAGTTTACTCAGGCCTATTTGTCATAGGTCGCAAGATTTATATATATATAAAAAAATAAATACAAAAAAGTCTCAATGGTTGAGATGGTATTCCGGGGTCAAAAGCGAATAACAGAGCGAAGGGTTCTACAATTGGTAAGCTTTTTTAATCGTGGTTAAAATACCTTTTTGAATACTTGGATGTTGGTCTTAATAAAGTACGATTCATAAAAGGAATTGTCTCTAGCCATACTCATGCAATATTTGATGCGATAAATAATGAGTCAAGATCTACTGGCTCCTGATTTAAACAATTTTAATTGATATACACGACCATTTGACAATATTTTGCAAACTTCTCTCTTTCAACTCTCGTTATTGGTGGGTTTCCCCAGTTGAGGTTAAGACTTTTAGATCCTGATATTAGATCCTGGCACCTAATTCTGATTGCTTTTCTAATCCAATTTCTGTTGGCCGTGGATATAGACAAGGAGGAGTTTTATCCCCTTGTATTTTTAATCTTTGGTGGAGTGTCTCCGTTTACTATCTACACCCCTTATCTCTAAGGGATGGGATGTGTTTTATATAACATATGCTGATGATATTGTTTATTACTACTACTACTAGCAACTCACTGCAGGACCAGACCACCTGATGCCAAAATAGCTACGCAAGCTCCTCCTCCATCCCAATCTATTCAAAGCCTCTATCTTTACATTGTCTCAAGAAGTTCCAATTTCCCTTCAATCTTTCTTCATAACATCCTCCCAACCCATTCGGATGACCTGCTTTTCGTTTGGCCCTAGATCGTTGGCCGACCAGGGCAATCTTTAGCCATCTGCCATCCCTCGTCCATAGAACGTGTCCTAGTTCATCCTTTCTCTCATGACCCTTGAAAGCAGGATTAAATCACACTTTCGTTCAGCTTAATGTTTGAAATACAGTTAGTTAGATGGGTACCCAAAACAATCCATAGACAAGTTCTCTGGAAAGCGTCTATTAAATCCTCCTCCGTTTTTCGGAGCACCCACGCTTCAGAGCCATACTTGACCAATATAATCACTGGAACTTCCAATATTCTAAACTTCGTCCACCGATTTATCTTCCTGTACTTCCAAACTTTTATGTACCGTGCAAAATCCATGACAGATTTCAATGACTTCAATAATATGAAGATTGCAGCTTGAAATTTTAATAACGTAAAAATATAACTATCGAATTGACATTTTGTCTGAAGAATTCAAACGCTTTGAACTGGACTGATTAGGACTTTCAGACACTCAGGCAGGAAGGACAAGGTGCTTAGGCAGGAAGTAGGGCTCAAGGTAAAAAGGAATCTGCTAAGTGTTATTTAGGTTGGAAAGGTATTAATAATACCTTCACTTCACTTATTGACCTTCACTTATACCCAGTTTTATAGACTTCGTCATCTTAATATCCATTTCTAAGCCTATTCTTGTACCCCTGAACTCTCAACACCTTCAAAAATTAATTCGCTTAGCGAACATTTTTATAAAGGATGCCCAAATCATCGGCATAAGCTAAGTCTAGGAGAGTTTTACTCCACCATTCGATTCCGTGTTTTTCCATAGCCTTTTGTGCTCCTTAAGACAAAGTCGATCAAAATAATCCATATAGATAGAGATAGAAAACAGCTTTGTTTTCAATTGTTAATCTAAGAGTGTTAATTTGGTCGACGCATCCTTTCTTCTTCCTAAACCCATACTATTCTTCTCTGAAAACATTATCTAAAGCATCTCTAAGTCTGAAAATTATTGTCATACTAAGTAATTTGCTTCCTACAGAAACCAACCTAATGCCTCTATAATTACCAAACTAACTCTTATCACCTTCCTTATAGAGGGGTTTTAATTTAAGTTTTCATAAAATTGCTAGGTACTTCCCCATTTTCAAAAATCATATACACAATACTCAGTAATTTATTTCCAGCTTTACAACAAGCATATTTAAAAAACTGACTTACCACACTATCAGCACCAGGGGTTTTATTACTTTTTAATCCTTTCAGCACTAGTATTAATTTTTCCTCACAAAATAAATCTTCCTTCACTCCGGAGGTATCACAAACCTTTTCATTCTCTCCTATATCTGTTCTTGTAGCTCTGTCACGACTTAAGACTTTTTCGAAAGTTCTGCCCATCTCTCCTTAACTCTCTCCTCATCAATGATGGTGGAGCCGCTCCTACCTTCAACTAGGACAAGTCTAGATTGACTGTTACCTCTAAATTTTTTATACAATATTTTACTTTTATGCTGTCGGGCTGATCTTGCAGATCTTCAGCAATTTGATCCATGGCCTCTACTTCGCTGCTCCTTCATTCATATATTTATGTTTTAACCCCTTTCTACAAATTCTTCTTATTTTCATATGATCTATCATGCAAATATTTTTTGTCAAATTCCCCCCTTCTCTCAACTAAATTTAAAGCATTGTCACTGATATTCTTAGCAACGTTCCCAACTTTCCTCCCAAAGACTCCATCTGCGACTTCACAAACTATTCTCCTAAAATTGCTCCATTCATATTCTCCATTGCCAAATTTTAGACTCTCCACTTTAGTATTCAACTGGTCCTGAAAAGTCTCTCTAAAACCCTCATGGTGGAGTCTACCAACGTCACAACTTCCCGGAAGGTTGTTACCCTTCCTAAATTTCAGCTTTAATTTTCCCTAAATGCTACTAGATGGTGATCTTTGCTTTTCAGATCAATTAAATTAAAAAAACAAGTTTTTTTTTAACGGGAAGAAAGGAGCGACATTAAAACTTAATACGAACAGAAATTACTTCGTATATGAAATGGCTGCTTCCTCATCAACGCCCCACTCTTCACGCTAATGTTTGACCCTTTCTCTTAATTCTACTTTTTCAAACAGTAAAAAAATTTTAGCGTAAAGAGCGGGGCGTTGATGAGGAAGCAGCCCCTTTCATATACGAAGTAATTTCTGTTCGTTTTAAGTTTTAATGTCGCTCCTTACTTCCCGTTAAAAAAACTTGTTTTTTAAATTTAATTTCTCAACGTTTTTGAATCCATGCATGTCTTGATTTTAGCTCTCCGCAGAGGAATAATTAAAACGAAATTTGTATATTTTTTTTTTGGCTAAATGGCTTTCTCATAATTTTTAATCGAATTATTTTGAGAAAAAGAAGAGCGAGGGAGGAAGCCTAGTTGCCCTCCTATTTTTTGGTTACTTAAAAAGGCAACTAAAACTTTTAATTTTAGCTAAAGAACTTTTGTTAGAACTTACTAAAGAACTAGTTTTGTAAGAACTAGCTAAAGAACTCTTAAGCTTACATAAAGAACTTTTGTATTCTCATGTTTTTATTACATATATGAGGGGTTTTGCCCCCTCGTCAGTACCTCGCTCTTTACACTAAAGCTTAAATTTTGTCCCAATTCATTGAGAATGACCCCTGAATCACAATAAGCCATAGAATAAATAGTTGATATTACTAAAAATACTTTAGCGTAAAGAGCGAGGTAGTAGGAGGAGGTGAACCCCTCATATGGGTAATAATTTCTGTTTGTTTTAAGTTTTAATGCTGCTCCTTACTACCCGCTGAAAAAAAACTTTCTCATATTTATTTTTTCATTGTTTTTTTTTCAAATAATGCTAGTAAATCCTGCGCTCCCTTCAGGAAAATTTTATTCCCCCATGACAAAATCCTCGATGTAAAGTTCCCTCAGCATATCCCCCTCTTCTCAACCCCTCCCCCAACCAAAAAATCCCCCTGAAAACGCCTGTACACTTCCAAATAACCATTACTATATGTAAGCACTGGTCAAAGTTTGTAACTTGTTGCCCCTCCCACGGCGACTGTGGGGGATTAATTCGTCCCCAAAGACATAGTTATAAGGTTTTTCGACTACGCTGAATAAAATGACTATCTCAAAATTTTGATCCGTTGACTTTGGGAATACAATTAGCGTGGGAGGGGGCCTAGGTGCCCTCCAATTTTTTTGGTCACTTAAAAAGGGCACTAGAGCTTTTCATTTCCGTTAAAATGAGCCCTCTCGCAGCATTCTAGGACAAATGGGTCGATACGATCACCACTCGAAAAACAAAACAAAAAACAAACAAACAAATAAACACGCATCCTTGATCTGCCTTCTGGCAAAAATACAAAATTCCACATTTTTGTAGATAGGAGCTTGAAACTTCTGAATTAGGGTTCTCTGATACGCTGAATCTGATGATGTGACCTTCGTAATGATTCTATGACTTTTAGGGGGTGTTTCCCCCTATTTTCTAAAATAACGCACATTTTCTCAGGCTCGTAACTTTTGATGGGTAAGAATAAACTTGATGAAACTTATATATTTAAAATCAGCATTAAAATACGATTCTTTTGGATTAAGACTCCATTTTTTAGAGTTTTGGTTGCTATCGAGCCGGGTCGCTCTTTACTACTGCTCGTTTCTCACGAACTGTTTGATAACAGTTTTCGGTTTACCATAACATAATCGATAAGGCTAACCGTCTTATCCTTATGTTAACACCATGTTAACTTATGGGTGATTTAAAGACCCAGTACTGTATTGGTGTTATAACTAGATTTCTATTCCTACAATTATGCAACAGATCTATACTCGTTATTATTTTCTTTTCCTAGATTAAATTTGCCTAGGCTATGATACCATGTTCCTGTAGCTAAAATTAAAATTCATCCGAGTCATTACTATTCCCATCAGTCGGTTCTACGGGCCATATACTAGTATGATTGATACCTAACACTTTTTAGTCGTAAAATGAGCAACTAGCATTCTATTATTAATACCTTCCGAACCTAAATAACACTTAGCAGATTCCTTATTTATCATGAGCCCTGCTCCCTGCCTACGCACCCCGTCCTTCCCGCCTGAGTTTCTGAAACTCATAATAAGTCTAGTTCAAAGCGTTTGAATTCGCCAGGGAAAATGTAAATTCGATAGTTATATTTTTACGTTGTTAAAATTTCAAGCTCCAATTTTCATATTATTTAAGTTATTGAAATTATCATGGCCTCAAGAAAAGCAATAGTCCCAGAACCAGTGCTGAACAAGGACTAACACATTTTCTAAAGTCTATACGAAGCGCTTAACCCGGCTTAAAACCGGACAGCAGGAAGTCCCTCGGACCTCCAGTTGAATACCGGAGGATTTGTGCAATCCTAGGCCCATCATGGTCACATCATGGTTTTCCATGCTTGGCGATGCTCTTCTATCAACAAGAGTTGGAATCCTGCACAGAAAGTATCAAACCTATTACCTCCTACTCGTTATATATCCATGCCTACAAATATTATGCTACTACGCGGAGGCAACTCATAGTACATAAATTAGCTAGGAAGAGATCTTCAGCCTGAAAATACCCACCAAAACAGACCAAGTTGGGAAAAATTGTAGCGGAGGCAATGAATCTGATTAATTATACTTTATATCGTCGTTTTAAAGCTAGCCTGATTCAAAATTATAATTCCCTA
This sequence comes from Artemia franciscana, assembly GCF_032884065.1. Lineage (NCBI taxonomy): Eukaryota > Metazoa > Arthropoda > Branchiopoda > Anostraca > Artemiidae > Artemia > Artemia franciscana. Next base: position 48,103,685 of record NC_088871.1, on the reverse strand, counting down.
TCTAGTAAGCTTAACTCCCTGACTATTAAGAAAGAGGCCTTTCTTTTAGCGTTAAAAAATGTCAATATTTTCCCATCAATGGTAATAACTGAGCTGAACTAATTTGTGACAGGAGTATTTCACTACCGTTTTCTGATACCGTTGTTTTTCTGAGGTTGCTTTATTGCAGCTTCGAAGGTATCTATCATCCCGATGTTTTAGGTTCTCTTTTTAATACAGTTGCCCTCCCAAAGGGTCTATGTTCTTCACTTATTTTTCAAGATTTTAAAATCTGCGATTTGTCTCCAAATCGCGGTTGCTATTTTAAATATTGTAAATTTTTCTTGTTTTTCAAATTTGCTTTAGGAGCATAGAATTAGTTTTGAGATTTAAAATCAAAGACCCGCTAGAGTTAGCCATGATTAAGAAAGATATTTCATCGTGAGAATGAAAATATTATCCTTATACATAATATTTTCACTTTTCAGAATTTAAATAAAATTTGGCGATTTTTTTTTTGTACGCCTTTTATGCAGTAATGTTTTTAATCCTATTGTAAATCGTTGGTCTGTTTCAAGTCTTTTTGTAATTTCATTTTGTGTTTTATATACCTCTCGGATTTGAGGGGAACCAATAAATGTAAGAAAGACGGCAAACAAGCGGAGGGAACATCCAAAACATACAAAAAACCTGTACAAGCAATAAAATAAAAAAAAAATAATCGCTATGTTTTATTAATTTTTCGGTAATTTAGGACTAAAGTTTACTCATATCGCGAGGTAAAGCACGAAAAGGAAGACAAGAGTGGATTTGGGCTGAGAAAAAGCTTGAGGCGGGCAGAATATGGATGGGGTGACACTTTTGGAGAAAATACTTTCTGTGCGATGAATTATCATTGCACTTTTTTTAAACGGAGGCACAACGTAACTCTCCTGCACTCAAGCGTTTCTTTCCCTAGCTTTTTGAGAAGAAGAAAACATGGAGCTTTAACTTCTTAGAAAATTATATGCAGGGTTCTTAGTAACAGCCATGCTGGAAGTTTTTAGAATACAAGTTGTATTTATTTGTTAGATTTTTTTTTTCTCTTTCTTTCTCCCGTGTTTTTACTTTGCCGCTTTTATTAAATGTGTTTTATTTAAAAAAAAACAGTTTTTTCTTCTTTAAAGTTTTTTCCCCTTTTCACTGAGAAAGGGTTCCGGATGTGGAGCTGAAATATTCACATTTTTTTCAACTAACGTATATTTGTTTTTTTTTCTATTTCTTTTTTTTTGCTCCACTGCGGTATTTAAACTAAAACCCATTTTTCACGAAAAAAAAATTCTTTCATTTGATTAAATTGGCATACAGAAACATTTATCGACACCATGACGACTGGTCATGGTGTCGTCACTAACAAAAATTTCTGGCACATTTCAGTGCATTTACTTGTATTTGCAACTTTCCAGCCACTTCTTAGAAGTATAAGCCCGAGAAAAGGGATTTTAGCCGAGAAAAAAGAGCTAAACAGCATTACTTGCTTTTCGGTTGATTTTAGTGTTTTTGAGACACAAAAGATTACAATTAAAAAGAATCTTGTATGGTTCTATTGTGCTAAGAAAAATGTATAATTCACCTCAAAGCGTTGGCAACGCTGGTGTAAGACAGAAAAAAATTTGATCAATATCTCAACATGCCTCGTTCAGAGTCAAGTAATATGCGACCTTTGGACAAATTCTTCACCACATGAAATAAAAGTTTACTAAAAGAAACGTCATTTAATAGAAGTAAGCTATGGATAAAATAGAAATGAGTCTGTGTAGATTATGTATATACAAATTCCCGCGTAGCACCTGAATTTAGAGGGTCAAGACAGGCGGAAAACATCTAGTTCTGCTGCAATAGAAAGCAAAGAACAGACAAAGAAGGAGGACAATTACCTTCATATTACGAACTGCCCTAAAATATTTTTTTTAATACGACAAAAAGTGGATGGAATATTATTATTATTACTACAACTATTACTAACAGCAACTCACAGCAGTGCCAAGACGTGCGAAACAAACACAGCTACACACGCTCCTCCCACCCAAGCCGAGAACAACCTGCTTTCTGTTTAGCCCTAGACGGTTGGCCGAAAATTGTTTTGAATACAAAATTAAAGATATTTCAAAGTTACCCGGAAATATATATAAAACGGGATTGGATCGAAACCAAAAGTAGGACAATGGAATCATCATTGCCGAAAACTCCATAGAGACAACTTGTGACCCCCCACCTTGAACAACCAGGAAAATCACTTTTTTGTATAACTAGTACTGTTGTATCCTCTTTTTTTCGTTTTTTATTATTCACTGCAAGCGGGGCACTGGAAGAACATAGAGAGTTATTTAAAAGCTCGTTTGAAAGGCAGTTACAAAATCTATTGCCCTTTTAGGTAACAAATTACCTTGAGGAAACTAGACTTATTTCCAGCTACTCCCCCTTCAGTCCCATCTATGTAGAAAGGATACAATTCTAATCGCAAGTTAAAGCACCGGAACGATAAAAAGAGTGATAAATTACCTTCAGAAGTTTTATCCGGCAGAGAGCATGCCTCTTTCCAGTAGGATATACATGCATAGAAATATAAGACACACATTCCACTTAGGGAGAATAGAAAATACAACAAATAATGATGATTCTTTGCTCCTGAAAAATATAAAAAAACACGATAAGTACTACAAACGAACTAAAACTATATTAAAAGATGAAATTTTGAATTAAAAATTTTTAATTTTCCTGAAGTTTCCGAATATTATGGGTGCTGGTACTCACTGAATAAACAGGTCCAAGTCTGTCTTTCTTAGGGCATTTTTTTTTTTAATTGGATGTCCAACAGGGGGGGGGGGGGAGGGTCGAAGAAGGCAATATCTCCTTTCTTCTACCTAATCTATGTCTTCTGTAAGTTATAACGTTCTAATTTACCTTCAAAACTCCCTTCATTTGAACGGTATTTAATGAGGGAATATCTTTTTTATATTGCAGAAAGCTTTCGAGTGATATACATATAAGAGCAAACCACTGTCCACAGTATCCAAAAGTTTAAAAACGTGTTAAAAAAGAACTATCTAGTCAAACAAAATTTCCATTTCTAGTTGATTCAGGTAAGGTGACTAATATTTCAATTAGTTCTAAAAGAAAAAAATTATTTTGATGAAACAAGATTTCTTGGTGTTTCCCAAAAATAGTGAGAAATCCCTCGAGAATGGCATCGGATCGAAACAAAATGCACCATTGGAATTCCCATTGCCGAAAACTTCATACAGGAAACTTAGACCCCCCCCCACCTTGATCAACAAGGAAAATCACTTTTTTTGCATTGGTAGCCCTGATGTATACACTTTTTTTATTGCTTTTTAAGCAAGTGATGCTTCCAGTGCAGTTGCACTATTACGACTGCCTTAATCTTTCATAAGGCATCTAATAAAACAGATTTCGCCTGTTTTTTCACAGTTTCCAAGCTAATAAAATATAACCTTCATACAACTTCAGTTTTTATAATAATATAATTTGGACTATATATTTTACCATTACGGGGGGTGGGGGTAAAGCATTTGGACAGCGCCATTTAACCTAACGTAAAATTAACGTCACAAAAAAAAACAAAAAAAAACAACTTATAAACATACTGATGCCAAGAGAGCAATGATGCAAGTGTTGTATTTACCCCTTCACTATGAAAAATTTTCAGTTGGATGCCTTAGAAAATCCAAACTACTAAAAATGGAAATATAACAACACACATACACCAAAATGACCATATTCATTCTAAAAGCAGTATGAAAAGAGAAAAAATTGACGAAAAAGTGCGTCATTTTCATTAAAACACAAAATAAAATTAAGCATCAAGAGTGGATAGCTGATGATGTACAGGACAATGCATTCCCTCATATTTAGGGTAATTTCTGTTCGTTTTTGGCTTTAACGTTGCTCTTTACTTTCTTGTGGAAAAAGTGATAGTACAAGGTTTTCATAAGGGCGTACCTGCAACATCTCAGGTGTGACTAAGGGTATTAAGTTTAAACTTCTTTGGGATGTTGAGCTAAATCAAAAGACACTTCCTATATCCAGGTTGCCAAAAACATGTTTCTGCAATATATCGACACGACTAAGGGTATTAAGCCAAAACTTCAGAGAATGTTGAAGGGGTATTGAACTAAATCAAAAGACTGCATTCAGGCGGGATTCAAAATAAAAGATTTGAGATACAAAGTTTTTCTAAATATGAAATTTCATGAAGATCCGATAACTCCTTTTAAGTTAAAAATACCTCATTTTTTCCAATTGTTCAGAATTAACCTTCCCCCCAATTCCCCCAAAGAGAGCGGTTCTGTTCCAGTTATATCAATCACGTATCTAGGACTTCTGTTTATTTTTCTCACCAAGTTTCATCCCGATCCCTCCACTCTCAGTGTTTTTGAAGATTTTAAGTTTCCCCCTCCAACTCCCCCCAATGTCACCGGATCCGGTCGGGATTTGAAATAACAGGTCTGAGTCACAATATCCTTCTAAATATCATATTTCATTAAGATCTCGTCACCCATTCATAAGTTAAAAATGCCTAATTTTTTCTAATTTCTCCTCCCCCTTCAGCGCCTCAGGTGGTCAGTACTCCAATGGGGAATTAACAGTCCACTCACTCCCAACAAGTGGTCAAATTTGGGGAACGACTTTTTCTAATTTAATTTGGTATGGTCCCTGATACGCCAGTCAAATTTCATAGTCCTAGCTTATCTGGAAGTGCCTAAACTAGAACAAGAGCTAAGAGCTCATATGGCACTTGTGACGAGGACGGAAGAGCCAAGAGTCAAGAGCCCATATGGTGTGAGCTCTAGCGAAATTCTAAGAATCAATAGATTACTTTAAAAGGAAAATCAGAGGCTTAATGCCGGTCGGGATTTAAAATAAGAACTCTGAGTCACGAGGTCCTTCTAAATATTAAAATTCATCAAGATCCGATCACTCACTCATATGTTATAAACACCCCAATTTTTCTAATTTTTCCACTCCCTTCAGCCCCCCAGGTGGTCGAATTGTAGAAAACGACTTTATCAAGTCAATTTGTGCAGCTCCCTGACACGCCTACCAATTTTCATCGTCCTAGCACGTCCAGAAGCACCTAACTTGCCAAAGCACTGAACCCCACCACCTGACTCCACCAAAGAGAGCGGTTCCAGTCCGGTTACATCAATCCCGCATCTACGATATTTATAATTGTTTTCCAAGATTTCCGGTTTCCCCCTCCAACTCCCCCCAATATCAAAAGATCTGGTCGGGATTTGAAATAAGAGCTCTGAGACAGGAGTTCCTTCTAAATATCAAATTTTATTAAGATCCGGTCACCCGTTCTTAAGTTAAAAATACCTCAATTTTTTATTGGTTAATACCAATACCACTTGGTTTTTTATTGGTTAATACCAATACCACTTGGTTAATACCAAGTGCCATAAAAACCGGGACAGATAGACCGACAGAATTTACGATCGCTAATATGTCACTTGGTTAATACCAAGAGCCATAAAAAGAATTTAAAAGAGCACCTTCTTTGATTTTTTTTTAATGAGCTCTTTCTTGATATTCTACGACAGTGGTTCAATACCGTTACCGTATGAATAAAAACTAGTAGACAAATAAACAAATAAATACTTCACTGTGGCTATAAGGATTCCAACTTTTGATGGGTACACGTAAGGAATTTTGAATAGTCAGAATCAGCCAAAAATACTGATTCTTCTGATTCATTTAGATTTTGAATCTTATTTTTATGGCACTTGGTATTTACTAAGTGACACAGCGATCGCAATTTCTGTCGGTCTGTCTGTCTGTCCCGGTTTCGCTAGTTTGGGAGCTTCCATATAAGCTAGGACGATGAAATTTGGCAGGTGTATTAGAGAACAGACCAAATTTAATCAGAAATAGTCGTTTCCCCGATTCGACCATGTGGGGGGAGGAGGAACTTTTAATTCGGAAAAATTAGAAAAACGAGGCATTTTTAACTTATGAAAATATGATCGGGTCTTAATGAAATTTGATATTTAGACATCATGTCTCAGAACTCTTATTTTAAATCCTGACCAGATCTGGTGACATCGGGGGGGTTGGAGGGAAAAACCTAAAATCTCGGAAAACACTTAGAGTGGAGGGATCGGGATGAAACTTGATGTGAAAAAAGCATAAGTCCTAAATACGTGATTGACATAACCAGAATGGATCCGCTCTCTTTGGATGAGTTGGGAGGGAGGGTTAATTTTGAAAAGTGAGGTATTTTAAACTTAGGAAGGAGCGATTAAATCTTAATGAAATTTGATATTTGGAAGGATCTTGTAACTCAGATCTCTTATTTTAAATCCTAACCGGGTCCAGTGTCATTCGGGGGAGATGAGGGGGAGGGTTGGAAATTTTGGAAAACGCTTAGAGTGGAGAAATCTTGATGAAACTTGATGAGAAGAATGCGCACAAGCCCTAGATACGTGATTGACATTATCGGACCGGATTCACTCTCTTTGGGGGAGTTGTAGAGGAGGCCAATTCGGTAATTCTGAAAAATTAGAAAAAATGAGGTATTTTTAGCTTACGAACATGTCATTGGTACCTCATAAAATTGGATTTTTGGAAGGACCTTGGGTCTCAGAGCTCTTATTTTAAATCCTAACTGGATCCTGTGACATTTGGGAGGAGCTGGAGGAAGAAACCATATATCTTGGAAACACTTAGAGTGGACAGATCAGGATGATACCTGGAGGGAGGAATAAGCACAAGTCTGGCTCTCTTTGAGGGAGTTGGGGGGGGGGATATTTATGAAAAATTATAAAAATGGGGTATTTTGAACTTACGAACGGTTGATCAGATTTTAATGACATTTGATACCTAAAAGGATCTTGTGCTTCAGAGCTCTTATTTTAAATCCCGACCAGATCCAGGGACACTTTTCCTCCTCAACGCCCCGCTCTTTACGCTAAAGTTTTTTGCTGTTTTAAAAAGTAGAGTTAAGAGAAAGGTTCAAACTTTAGCGTAAAGAGCGGGGCGTTGAGGAGGAAAAGCCCCTTTCATATACGGAGTAATTTCTGTTTGTTTTAAGTTTTAATATCGCTCCTTACTTTCATTTAAAAAAATGTTTTTTTTTTATTTAATTTAGTTTAAGATACTAGTGTTAGGTTTGCTCTTTGCTAACAGTTTGTCATCACGAACTACTTTAATACGCTTTCCAGAAGTGATTTTAGTTTCGGTAGACATATTTTTCACCTCTCTAGAATTAAGGAAAAGCCTATTTTGAAGATTTTTCTATTGAAACGTCTGTGTTTTTACTTTTTTCATTGGAAAACTGAAAAAACGACGAATTTGACTCCCTCCCCTTTTTGATTTTACAAATTGACCCCACTGCTCACAGAGGCTTGTGTAGTTCTCTTTTTATTATCCAGTTGCTAATGAATATTCATTTTGTCATGACTTGATTTTCAGCAGCTTTGCTTAAAATATAATAACGATATTATTTAGTTCTATTGAAGTAATCTTGGGATTACTGAGAGTAAAAAAAATACAAAAAGAGCCCAAAGAACAATTTACAGACTGCAAAGTTCAGAAAGTTTATATTGACCTCATATAGCACTAACTAAAAAGAAACAAAATGACTTACATCTCACGTTCTGTTGCTTCAAAATTTCGATCTGACTGACCTTGCTCAGGATTCACGGTTACAGTATACGAAAGGTCAAGCTATGAATAAAACATAAGCCTTGATATCGGCCTGCGCATGATTGAATTTGGTAAGCACAGCCAAATTCCCTCTAAGCGGAGCCGAATCACTTGAAGTCATGTACCGCACTCTTGTAAACACTGTTTGAAGTTTTTTATACTACAGTTCAAAAGAGAGAGGCAAAACTTATAACACATTAGGATATGACTTGGAAAAAGCACAGAAGTGATTTTTTTTTTCTTTTATTTTCAGTTTAAATCCCAATAGACATGAAATTTCATATGTTGCAAACAATAAAAATCAATTCCCTATGAGGTATGGCCCAGAAACCTAAAATCGAACGTAGAAGGAGGTCAAGAGAATTAATAGATAAAGAACAACCAGATCATAAGGATATATAAAGATCGGGATTAGACAGCAACCCAAAAATACAAACAAAAGACCAACCAGACTAAAATTTGTCAAATTTTTTTTTTACAGATTTCTCCCCTATTTTTAGATTGATTTATACCAATAATGATTTTCTAGATTTTATACTGTTCCTCGTTTAAACCACCCAACATAAGTAATAAAAAGCAACGCCAAACATTTTTTTTTCGCTATTTAGATGTGCACTATTTCTTGACTTTCTTTTTTAGTCTCTTCTGTTGCTTATACCCTAACTTCTTTTTTGTCTTCCACCAACTGACCTTTTTCCAAGGCTCTGACCCCTTTATAAGTTGTGTTTGTAGTGCTGGTCTTAACGATAATACTTATCTTGCCCTGTCAGGCTCGTGCTAAAAAGGGAACCGGCCAGTAAAACATCATATTTTTCTCACAGAACTGCGTTTTTTGTGGATTCATAACCATTTACAACTAGAATGTTCATCTCCCAAAGAATTATAGTCATTGGTTCTAAATAAATTCACAATCTCCACCCCAAACCTGACAAATAAGCAAGCAATATTTTCCACTAAAGAAAGTTTTAAAGCAACCACCAAGCCACCTTGGCAATAATTATCGGGTTCATCCCTAGAAGATCTTAGAATTTCCTTTGTAGGGTAAGAAAATCCCTCAGCTTGAATCAGTTTCTAGCATCAATATCTAATGAACATTCACTTTACCTCTTTTGATTAAAAATACGTCCACAAGTCTTATATAAACGATTTATCCGTCTGAAGTGCCATTTCTGATGCAATTAACCCCCAAGCAAATTTTTGCGACTATGATGGGATAGTGGGTATGAAGAGGGGACAGTCTTCATCCCCCTTTTGAATGGTATAAATTCTGCTCATTTTGGGGTTTAATCTTTCTCTTTACCTTCATAAGAACAGCCTAGACCAGGAATATTTCCATCAGTCAAAACGGATGAAATATCAATTTCATCCGTTTTCCAATGTGTCCATAAAGTTTTTATTGTACTCCTCTCTATAATAAATACCCCCCTCCAAAAAAACAACAAAAAAAAATAAATGTCCTGGTTATGTTCCTGGGGATTATATATAAATTGTTACCTCCGTCCTCCCCTCGTTATTGCTTTAGAACTAATTTTGTTTTTATCTGAAGCTCAACAAGATTTAATCTGATTTAATCTTGTCTGTTCTCTGATACGCCTGCCAAATTTCATCGTCCTAGCTTACCTGGAAGTGCCTATGCGGAAAACCCTCTTCCCGAGGGGGGTTTTTTTCGGTGGAATATATCTGCAGAAGGGGTATCTTACCATGTGGAGCTGTTTCTGGGGGGAGGGGTTGTAAACGCCTAGAGACAAAAAAAGAAGAATCTAAGCTGTCACAAATGTCTGTTACATACAAATAAAACAAAGGCAAAATAATTTAGGACTAACAAATGAAAACTATTACGTTTTATTCCTTAATATGAACTGAAGCCAATACTAAATTTTTCTAAGCCTTCCTAACACAACAATTCATAATTGAAAGAAATCTTTTAGTTTAAAAAAAAATGAAAAAGTAATACTTTAGCGCAGAGCCAAAGGTTAAGGTGACAGTATAATCTCATATGTATGCTAATTTTCATTTATTTATAATTTTGATGTAGCTCTTTATCTACTAGTCACTCTTTATTTAGGTTCAAGAGGGGTTAACTCCTCTTATTTAATTTTGTTACGTTGTTGTTATTTTCAGTTCATTTCACTCGGAATTATTAAAAAAAAAATTAAAAGAACACTATCTTTGATTTTTTTTTTTTTTTAATGAGCCCTTTCTCGATATTCTACGACATTGGTTCAATACCATTACCGTATGAATTAAATCAAATAGACAAATAAACAAATAAATACTGCACTGTAGCTATAAGGATTCCATCTTTTGATGGTTACACGTAAGGAATTTTGAATAGTCGGAATCAGCCAAAAATACTGATTCTTCTGATTCATTTATTTTCGAATATCATTTTATGGCATTTAGTATTCACTAACTGACATAGCGATCGCAATTTCTGTCGGTCTGTCTGTCTGTCCCGGTTTTGCTAGTTTGGGCACTTCCAGATAAGCTAGGACGATGAAATTTGGCAGGCGTATCAGGGATTATTCCAAATTTAATCAGAAATAGTCGTTTCCCTGATTAGGAAAACGATAGGGGGATTAGGGAAATAAAGTAGGGGGACTGTTAATTCGGAAAAATTATGAAAAATCGGGTATTTTTACTTTCAAAAAGTTGAATGGGTCTTAATGAAATTCGATATTTAGAAAGATATCATGTCTAAGATCTCTTTTTTTAATCCTGACCAGATCTGGTGATATTGGGGGGAGTTGGAGGGGAAAACCTGAAATATCGGAAAACGCTTAGAGTGGAGGGATTGGGATGAAACTTGGAGTGAAAAATAAGCACAAGTACTAGATGCATGATTGACATAACCAGAACGGATCCGAACGGAAAAAAAACGAAAAAAAACGGATCCATAACGGAAAAAAAATGAGGCATTTTAAACTTACAAAGGAGTGATTTGATCTTAATGAAATTTGATATTTAGAAATGCCTTGTAACTCAGATCCCTTATTTTAAATCCCGACTGGATCCAGTGTCATTAGGGGGAGCTGGAGGGGAATGGGGGTGGATGAGATCTGGATGAAACTTGGTGGGAAGAATAAACACAAGCCTTAGATACGTGATTGATATAACCAGAATCTTAGGATTACCGAGAGTCAACAAAACACAAAAAGAGCCAAAGGAATAATTTACAGACTGCAAAGTTCAGAAAGTTTATATTGACCTCATATAACACTAACTAAAAAGAAGCAAATCGACTTACCTCTCACGTACTGTTGCTTCAAAATTTCGATCTGACTGACCTTGCTCAGGATTCACGGTTACAGTATACGAAAGGTTGAGCTTTGAATAAAACATAAGCTTTGATATCGGCCAGCGTATGATTTAGTTTGGTAAGTACAGCCAAATTTCTTCTAAGCGAAGCTGAATCACTTTAAGTCATCTACCGGACTCTTGTAAACACTGTTTGAAGTTTTTTAGAAAATAATTAGTTTAGAAAATAATTAATTATAGAAGGGATTTCTTTTCTTTTATATTCACTTCAAATCCCAATAGACACCTAAACTTGACAAATAAACAAGCAATATTTTCAACAAAAGAAAGTTTTCAAGCAGCCACCAGACCCCCTTAGTAATAATTATTGGGCAAATCCCTAGAAGATCTTAGAATTTCCATTGTAGTTTAGGGGGATCCCTAAGCTTGAATCAGTTTCTGGCATCAATATCAAATGAACATTAAAACACTTTACCTCTTTGGATCAAAAACATATCCACAAGTCTTGTATAAACCATTTTTCCCTCTGAAGTACCATTTCTGATGCAATTAACCCTCAAGAAAGTTTTCGACCATGAAGGGATAGCGGGCGCAAAGAGGGGACAGCCCTCGCCCCTTTCTTGTAAGGTATAAATTCTACTCATTTTGTGGTTTAATCTTACCCTTTACATTGATAGTAACAGCCTAGACCAGTAATATTTCCATGAGTCAAAACTGATGAAATATCAATTTCATCCGTTTTCCAATGTGTCCATAAGGTTTCTATTGTACTCCTCCATAATAACCCCCCCCCCCAAAAAAAAAAAAACAAATGTCCTGGTTATTTTCCCGTGGATTATATATCAATTTCTACCTCCGTCTTCCCCTCGTCATTGCCTTAGAACTAATTCTGTTTTTATATGAAGGCTCAATGAGAGCTGGGATGTTTTGGCATTAAAATACACCCTTTGATAAATATTTATCCCTCCCTAAGTGTAAAAGAATTAGGGAACCCTTTTATTCCTTGAAATCTAGACAATTTAATTTTCAAACAAATGAGCCTTCTTTAAACTTAAACATCAATCCCTTCCAAAATAATCTTAAATACCCACCGGGCGTAACTTACAATCCTTGCCCTCAAGCTCTGGGGGTGTGTTCCAGCCCCAAAACATTTTTGTATGATATTTGGACTGTTTTGAACAAAATGGCTATCTCAAAATGTCTTTTAGTTGTATTTCGAAAAAAAAGATGTGTGCAAATTGGGGAGGGGAGGATAGCTGACCTGGATCTCTTTGACTCTCAAAAAGGACTGTGAGGGATGGGAGTCATCCTCAAAGACATAATTTCCAGACATTTCAACTACGCTGAACAAAATTGCTATCTCAAGATTTTGATTGGAGGCGTCTGGGGAAATGATGGTCGTGGGAGGGGAGATGTATTTTCCCTCCAGTCACTTTCGACTATTAGAATGGACACTAACCCTCTCAATTTTCAATTGAATGAGCCATTCAATATTTCTGCGACAACTCCTTATATACGACTTGCCTTGGTCTAAAAAAAAAAAAATAATAAAAATGATACATTATGCCAAGGCCAACATCGTTCTTTACTAAGGCAGCGTTATTACGATGCACTGCCTATGACAGTCTCTTTAATGGATAAAGTTTACATCTTTTTTGTTTTTTTTATTAGACTCCATCATGTTCCATTTTCTTATATACTCCATGGAAGGGGGGGTGTTGTCCGATGGGTACTTTCCGCGAGGGGGTTCGGGTAAACACTGGCCACTACTATTAGGAACCATGCAGATGTTTTTTACGAGGGAGTTTTATGCAGGGGAGGGGGAGGTTGCCTAGGGTATTTTCTGTGGGAAGAATTACCATGAATTCCTCTCCCGAATTCTTTTCTTTACATACGGAGAGAATGTTGAAGTGGAATTGTCCCGAGGTAGTTTCAGCAAGAAAAAAGTTTAATGGCAGGATTATCCCTTGGGAAGCGTTTTTAATATAAGTTTCAATGGTATAAGTTTTCTCAGGGGTAATTCCATCAAAACAAGGCGGATTGAGGGTTAGAAAATTAAGCAATTGAAACGTAATCCTTTTGGTATCTTAAATTACTCCATGTATAATAATCTACGACCCTTTGGCATCACCTTGTGTATACATCAAGTCGTAGTCAACCCAATTCTGCTAATAAGATTCAATGTGGAATTCACACTCCTAAGTAACAGGAAATAATTTGTGTCCAAAGATAACGGTATTTTTAAACAAGATATGGACGTAATCGAATGAAAAACAATGGCATCAGAGGACATTTTCTTGTGTAATAAAAAAGGCAGTATCTTTTTTACAAATACATATCACAATGATTTACCAATCCTTGATCATCATTGAGTTTATAGGCTGTAATATGGCCAAAAAAAAAAAGGTTTGTCGTGTCAATAGAGTTCGTTTTCGAAACAAACTAAAAACTAAGTTTTTGAAGAAATTAGATGATATAAATAAAATCTACTTCGAAAGTTTCTTTTAGATAATCAAGCTGTTTCAAACTATATGCCATTCATATTTTCATTTATCTCTATGATCTTGAAAAAGAGCTTTTTAGAAAATAGAGTCAATTTGATAGTTTATTATTTATTATCTCTATTATCTCTTAAATTGGAAGTATTGTAGAGCCATAAATTGGAAGTAATTGAGAAACGAGATGCTTATCAAAAGTTTTCCGTTAATATTTGGCAAACAACACGAGCATTCTGTCCTTTCAATAGAATATTTTAATAGGTGAGTCCCGGGGAGATTTTTATAAGGAAAAATCTTTTTTGGGAATTGGTTAGAGGATTAATTATGAAAAATTAGAAAAAAATGAGGTATTTTTAGCTTACAAAGGAGTGATCAGATATTAATGAAATTTCACATTTAGAAGAACCTCGTAACTCAGATCTTTATTTTAAATTCTAGCCTGATCAAGTGTCATTGGGAGGAGGGGAACTGGAAATCTTGGAAAAGGGTTAGAGTGGAGAGATCAAAATGAAACTTGGTGGATAGAATAAGCAAATATCGTAGATACGTTATTGACTTAACCGGACTGGATCCGTTCTCTTTGGTTGAATTAGGGGGGGGGGTCCAGTGCTTTGGCGAGTTCGGTGCTTCTGGAGGGGCTAGGACGATGAAAATTGTTAGGCATCTTAGGGACCTGCACAAATTGACTGGATAAAATCGTTTTCCCTGATTCGGCCATCTGAGGGGGGGGGGGTGAAGGGAGAGGAAAAAACTAGAAAAAACGAGGTATTTTTAATTTATGAGTGGTCGATTGGATCTTAATGAATTTTGATATTTAGAAGGACCTCGTGTCTCAGAGCTCTTATTTTAAATCCCGACTGACATTAAGCCTCTGATTTTCCTTTTAAATCTATCTATTGATTCTTAGATTTTTTTTTTTTTTTAGAGATCATGCCATATGAGCTCTTGGCTCTTGAATCTTCTGACTTCGCCACAACTGCCATGTGAACTCTTAGCTCTTGTTGTATCGGCAATTAAAATTATTCTCAACTATCTTATTTGCGCGCCCCCCCCCCACTTGGTTGAATTGGGGAAGATATTATTCCTAATTTATTCTAGTCTGGTTCATGATACGCCTGCCAACTGCCATCGTCCTAGTTTATCTAGAAATGCCCTAACTAGCAAAAGCAGGATGCACCACTTTAAATCTGTTCCAATTTTTAGATTTTTTCCAAAAAAACTACTAGGTGTCACCAGATTTTGTTTCTGTTTTCTGGTAATTAAATCAGAAGAAATATACTGGCCAAATTTTTAATGATTTTTCATAGATTCCTTGTACACAAATTCATCTTGCTGACATGTCTGGTCATAGAGCAAGATCTCTTTTCATAGCATAGAATAATTAATTTTGCATTGAATTTAGTGACTTTCACCTTAAAATAAGCGACTAAGCATTCAAAAGGTAATTCCGATCGGAATATTTTTGAAAAAACAAACAAAATAATGAATATTTTTCTCTTAGTTCCCTCATAGCTTCTGGAATTAATACGTTTCGGTTGTCCATTTTGGAAAATAAATCCTAAGAACTAAATATTTCATCCCAATTTAGACATAAACATACATTTTAGCAGAGTGGTGGATTCAGGAGATGGAAAGGGGCCCTGTGCCACCAAGATTCTTAAGTCCCCCTCATTCCTAGTTTTTCTCTTTTTTCAACTCTTTTTTAGAATAAATTTGTTAATTCAGTCAATTATCGGCACCTTTCTTACTCCCCCCCCCAATATTTTGCTCATCGGTGTCCTTTTCACAATGGTCCCTCCATATTTTGTTGTAGATCCGCCCCTGTTTTGGCACCTTTGAATGGAAACAAGTTTCCCTAAGGCTTTTAGATTTTAGATGTTTACCTTTCACGTATCTAATGAGAATCCGAGAGCGCATATCTCTGAAAAATTCCTAACTGTTTCCACGAGGGTTCTTTGGCTGGAATTGTTCCATCGAATTTTCAGCCATCATCATCTGAAGACTTTATCAGTGAGAATTTGAGGAAGACTAAGTCTGGACTAATATGATAAAACAATAAAATTGTGAGTGAAATTATTTAAATAGTTTATAGAAACAATTTTAAAACAGAAAAAAAGGAGAAGTTTAAAACAGAAATAATTATAAAGGAGAAATAAAACAGAAAAAAGCAATAATTTTAAAACAGAAAAAGGATTGTTTTCAGCTTCATAACTTTGCTCAATTCCATTTTATAAGGTTTTAAAGTTAAGCAAATACATTTCCTAAATTTTGAAAAAAAAACATTGATATTTCTCAAAATTCTATTCTAATACCAGGAATTGCATTTTCAGAACTAAAGGCAGAGAAAAAGCAACTAGTAACTGAAAATTAAGGTAAAATGTTGTTTTGTCAAAATTTCAATAGGTATAGACCTGTCATATAGCAAATTTCAGGGCCCTCTAGAGGAAGAAAGGGTGGAGGTGGCTACTTTAAAACACCTTCCCGGGACATATTTCCCTGTTCAGTGTTTTTGACCATACTAATTTGAATGATTCACTTTTTATTTTGATCTAGATAACGTCATTTTCAACGGTATTCAGGTTTTTTTCCCGAAGTCACCATAAATATATTTGGTAAAACACTGAAGTAACAGAAACTGCGTTTTTCAAAACTACTATATTTGTAAACTTTTGGATGCAAGGAAAAAATTTAAATTAATTTTAGATTGATCAAATTGTGAAACATGAAAATGGGGCCTAAATGCATTTCTTTCTAATAGCCTTGAAATCTAGGTAGATATAAATAAACTAAACACAAGATATTTTTGAAAAGAGTGTCATGTGACACCTGAAACTAAATAAAAAAAAATCGGCTACAAAAAAAGCAACAAGTGATTAGTTCCATCAGCTTTGTGAGACGAAAATATAAAAAGAACGGTTGTTTTCCCCGATTCAGCTTAGCTTAAGAAGTTTGCGCACAAAGATAAAGTTGTCTAAACAAAAATAATTGAAAATATTGTTGCATTGATTCTTAATATGCAAGTTCTTTTGTCTTCGATCAGCTTGTAAATGAGTCTAGAAGTAGCCAATCATGAATGCAGCACTAACTTCACCATATATAAAAAGCAAATAACTGCCAACTTAAGCCATAACTTCAGAGATGGGTTAAGGAGAACAAATGGTTCGGCGACATGTATTTCATAGTGACGAAAGACAAGTCAAGGTAAAACAAACCAAACAACTTGAAAGTGATACCGATGATAAAAAAAACGAAGTTCAAAGGACTATCGTTTCCCAGTCGCAACATCTTTTCCGCATAAATAATAATTTAGTGCTTCTGTTCAAAACAGCAATCGAATTGATGCCTACTGATACGCAACTATCAACGAAGTGGCAATCGTTACGGTCGGTGATTTGTATATGACATCAAAGACTTTGTATATGACGTTATTATAATTATATAAGAAGGCGTTTCAAAGAGAAGTTTTTATTAAACTCATCGATGCTACGATGGCCTACAATATCCTACCATTTTTTGGGATGGAGCTGACAGCTATCCCTTTAATATTAAATTGATAAATCCAGCCACTAACAAAGAAATGGATAAGAAATGCAGCTCAATGAAATATAATGCCTATAAATTAATGATTCGTCATTTATTACATTTATATATCCATCTTGGGATTAGATACAACAGCTTTTACATCCTGGACAGTCGCCGGTTCATAGACATGACATTACGGCCCGTGTCTTCCGGCATAAGTTGCTCTCCTTCATTTCCTACAGAGTTATGGGAGAAATACAAATCGCAAATGGCTGAGAATATACTCCACCGAATACGGCTAGAAAGGTCAGATATGACCTTGGACTTCACAACAGAAATTTATAACCGCACTTTAGTTATGATTGAAGATTTTTGCTTATCTATTGCAAACAAACATCTCAAGCATTTGGGAATGCCTTCACCTAATCGTACTGCTTCTATTTCTACAGATGTAGAATGGAATCGTGAACAAAGTTACAACACAATTGATATATTGTCATATGTTACAGACCGGGACACAAGGAATATAAATGACGACCGGGACACTCCTGAGAAATCCTGAGAAAATATAAATGACGACCGGGACACTAAGAGAAATTACAGACCGGGACACCAGGACACAAACGACAAGCGAGAAACAGGGAACATAAATGACGAATGGGACACTCAAAGAGAAATTACAGACCGAGACACCGGGACACAAATGACGACCGGGACACAGGGAATATAAATGACGACCGGGACACAGGGACACAACTACAACGGGGAGGCCGGAAGGGCACATGGGGGATATATAAATGACGACGGGGACACAGGGAATATTCGATTAGCAATTACCATCGACAAAGCCCAAGGGCAATCATTAGAAAAATGCGGTATAGATCTGAATACGGATTGTTTTCCCATGGACAATTATATGTTGCATGTTCAAGAGTCGGTAAACCTGACACTCTATTTATATGCACAGACAATGGGACAGCGAAGAATATTGCATGTTCGTAAGTTGTACGTAGTTAAAAACATATATATATATATATATACTAGCTGTTGGGGTGGCGCATCGCGCCACCCAAACACCTAGTTGGTGGGGGCGCTTCGCGCCCCCCCAAGCCCCCCCGCGCGCGTAAGTCGTTACGCGCCATATTAGTTACGCGCCATTGTAGTTGTGTCCCTATGTCCCACCTGTGAATATAGATATATATATATATATATATATATATATATATATATATATATATATATGTATATATATATGTTTTTAACTACGTAAAACTTGCGAATATACAACATTCTTTGCTGTCCCATTGTCTGTGCATATAAATAGATTGTCAGGTTTACCGACTCTTGAACATGCAACATATAATGGTCCATGGGAAAACAATCCGTATTCAGATCTATACCTCATGATTCTAATGATTGCCCTTGAGCTTTGTTGATGGTGATTGCTAATCGACCATTCCCTGAGTCGCCATCGTCATTTATATATCCCCCTGTGCACCCCGGCGTCCCCTTTGTAGTTATGTCCCTGTGTCCCGGTCGTCATTTATATTCCCTGTGTCCCGGTCGTCATTTGTGTCCCGGTGTCCCAGTCTGTGATTTCTCTTTGAGCGTCCCGGGCGTCATTTATATTCCTTGTGTCCCAGTGTCCCGGTCGTCATTTATATCCCCCTGTGCCCCCGGCGTCCCCGTTGTAGTTGTGTCATTTATATTCCCTGTGTCCCGGTCGTCATCCCGGTATACATTCGTTTTTGAATTGGTATATGATGAAATAAATTTTTTATTTTTTCCCTTTTTTTCCTTTTAGTTTTTTTTTTATTGGTTTTGACCTTTTTTTAGGTTTTTTAGTTTCTTTCTTTTTCTTTTTAGTTTTTTTTTGAAGTTTTTATCTTTTTAGTTTTTTACTTTTATTTATATTTTTTTAGTTTTCTTTTTCTCCTTTATTTTTCAGTCTTTTTCCTTTTTTTAGTTTTTTTTTCTTTTTTAGTTCTTTTAGTTTTTACCTTTTTAGTTTTTTTTAGTTTTTAGTTTTTTACCTTTTTTAGCCTAACCAGGATTTGAACCTGGGACCTTCATTCTCCGTTCTGACACCCTCTCTCACCGAGTGACTACTCCAGCATGTTCATTTTGGTGTTTTAAATGGTATATTATTAACCAAATTAATGTGTTTTACAATATACTAAGCATCGTCATAACAAAAATGACGACAACTAATTTCATGACGTCAGCCGACACAGAAACATGACGTCACCTGATCCACGATCCACAGACAACTTATTTTTATATATATAGAAGATATATATATATATATATATATATATATATATATATATATATATATATATATATATATATATATATATATATATATACATATATATATATATATATATATATATATATATATATATATATATATATATATATATATATATATATATATATATATATATATATATATATATATGTATATATATATACATATATATATATATATATATATATATATATATATATATATATATATATATATTTATATATATATATATATATATATATATATATATATATATATATATATATATATATATATATATATATATATATATATATATATATATATATATATATATATATATATATATATATCTATATATATAAAAATAAATTGTCTGTGGATCTGTGGATCTGTGGATCAGGTGACGTCAAAACTGAAAAAACTAAAAAAAGGCAAAAACTACAAAAAAAACTAAAAACTAATAAAAAAAATAAAAAAGCTAAAAAACTAAAAAAAGGCAAAAACTACAAAAAAAACTAAAAACTAATAAAAAAGCTAAAAAACTAAAAAAACTAAAAAAGGCAAAAACTACAAAAAAAAACTAAAAACTAATAAAAAAAATAAAAAAGCTAAAAACTAAAAAAACTAAAAAAACTAAAAAAAGGTAAAAAACTAAAAAAACTAACTACAAAAAAAGCTAAAAACTAATAGAAAAAATAAAAAAGCTTAAAAAACAAAAAAAACTAAAAAAAAAGGCAAAAAACTACAAAAAAAACTAAAAAATAATAAAAAAAGCTAAAAAACTAAAAAAACTAAAAAAAGGCAAAAACTACAAAAAAACCTAAAAACTAATAAAAAAAATAAAAAAGCTAAAAAACTAAAAAACTAAAAAAACTAAAAAAAGGTAAAAAACTAAAAAAACAAAAACTAGAAAAAACTAAAAAAAAAGGAAAAAAACTGAAAAATAAGCTAAAATAAAGGTAAAAACCAATAAAAAACTAAAAAAAAAACTGAAAAAACTAAAAAAAAGGCAAAAAACTACAAAAAAAAACTAAAAACTAATAAAAAAGTAAAAAAGCTAAAAAACTAAAAAAACTAAAAAAAAAGGTAAAAAAACTAAAAAAAATAAAAAATTAAAAAAACTAAAAAAAAGGAAAAAAACTGAAAAATAAGCTAAAATAAAGGTAAAAACCAATAAAAAACTAAAAAGAAAAAAAGGAAAAAACTAAAAAAAATTTTCATCTAAAAAACTAAAAAAAAACTAAAAAAGGTAAAAACTAAAAGAACTAAAAAAGAAAAAAATAAATGACGACACTCAAAGAGAAAGCGACCAGGACAAAAGGAATGTTCGATTAGCAATCAACAAAGCACCGGGACACAGGGAGTATAAATGACGACCAGGACATAAGTAAAAAAAAAAAAACTAACAAAACTAAAAAGAAGGTAAAAACTACAAAAAAACTAAAAAGAAAAAAAAACTAAAAACTAATAAAAAAACTAAAAAATCTAAAAATCTAAATAAACTAAAAAAGAAAAAAAAAAAGGAAAAAAATAAAGGAGAAAAACAAAACTAAAAAACAAATGTATATACAGACCGGGACTCCGGGATACAAATGACGACCGGGACACAGGGAATATAAATGACGACCGGGACACAGGGACACAACTACAACGGGGGACACCGGGGGAAACAGGGGGATTTAAATGACGACCGGGACAGGGAATGGTCGATTAGCAATCACCATCAACAAAGCTCAAGGGCAATCATTAGAATCATGAGGTATAGATCTGAATACAGATTGTTTTCCCATGGACCATTATATGTTGCATGTTCAAGAGTCGGTAAACCTGACAATCTATTTATATGCAAAGACAATGGGACAGCAAAGAATGTTGTAATATTCGCAAGTTTTACGTAGTTAAAACCATATATATATATATATATATATATATATATATATATATATATATATATATATATATATATATATATATATATATATATATATATATATATAATATATATATATATATATATATATATATATATATATATATATATATATATATATATATATATATATATATATATATATATATAATATATATAT
Organism: Artemia franciscana; assembly: GCF_032884065.1. Classification (NCBI taxonomy): domain Eukaryota; kingdom Metazoa; phylum Arthropoda; class Branchiopoda; order Anostraca; family Artemiidae; genus Artemia; species Artemia franciscana. The sequence goes on along the minus strand of NC_088871.1, from coordinate 48,082,332 downwards.
ATATATATATATATATATATATATATATATATCTATATTCACAGGTGGGACATAGGGACACAACTACAATGGCGCGTAAACTATTATGGCGCGTAACGACTTACGCGCACGGGGGGGCTTGGGGGGCGCGAAGCGCCACCCCAACAGCTAGTATATATATATATATATATATATATATATATATATATATATATATATATATATATATATATATATATATATATATATATATATATATATATATATATATATATATATATCTATATATATAAAAATAAGTTGTCTGTGTGTGGATCTGTGTGTGGATCAGGTGACGTCATGTTTGTCCGCATATGACGTCTGAATTATTTCACACTAATACAAAAGAAGAAAAAAACTAAAAAAGGTAAAAAACTACAAAAAAAACTAAAAAGAAAAAAAAAACTAAAAAAGCTAAAAAACTAAAAAAAACTAAAAAAAGGTAAAAATCTAATAACTAAAAAAAACTGAAAAAAATAAAAAAAGGCAAAAACTACAAAAAAAAATAAAAACTAATAAAAAAACTAAAAAAGCTAAAAAACTAAAAAAACTAAAAAAAACTAAAAAAAGGTAAAAAACTAAAATAAACTAAAAACTAAAAAAGAAAAAAAACTAAAAAAAAGGAAAAAACTGAAAAATAAAAGAGAAAAAGAAAACTAAAAAAATATGAATAAATATATATAAAAATAAGTTGTTTGTGGGTTATGTCTGTCTGTCTGTCTGTCGAGTGACGTCGTGTTTGTCCGCATATGACGTCTGAATTATTTCACACTAATACAAAAGAAGAAAAAAAAACTAAAAAAGGTAAAAACTACAAAAAAAACTAAAAGAAAAAAAAACTAAAAAAGCTAAAAAACTAAAAAAAAACTAAAAAAAGGTAAAAAACTAAAAACTAAAAAAAACTGAAAAAACTAAAAAAAGGCAAAAAACTAAAAAAAAAACTAAAAACTAATAAAAAAACTAAAAAAGCTAAAAAACTAAAAAAACTAAAAAAACTAAAAAAAGGTAAAAAACAAAAAAAAACTAAAAACTAAAAAAGAAAAAACTAAAAAAAAGGAAAAAACTAAGAAATAAGAGAAAAAGAAAACTAAAAAAATATCAATAAAATATAAAAAATATAAAATATAAATATAATATAAATTAGCAATATAAATGACGACCGGGACACAGGGACATAACTACAAAGGGGACGCCGGGGTGCACAGGGGGATATATAAATGACGATGGCGACTCAGGGAATGGTCGATTAGCAATCACCATCAACAAAGCTCAAGGGCAATCATTAGAATCATGAGGTATAGATCTGAATACGGATTGTTTTCCCATGGACCATTATATGTTGCATGTTCAAGAGTCGGTAAACCTGACAATCTATTTATATGCACAGACAATGGGACAGCAAAGAATGTTGTATATTCGCAAGTTTTACGTAGTTAAAAACATATATATATATATATATATATATATATATATATATATATATATATATATATATATATATATATATATATATATATATATCTATATTCACAGGTGGGACATAGGGACACAACTACAATGGCGCGTAACTAATATGGCGCGTAACGACTTACGCGCGCGGGGGGGCTTGGGGGGGCGCGAAGCGCCCCCACCAACTAGGTGTTGGGGTGGCGCGAAGCGCCACCCCAACAGCTAGTATATATATATATCTATATATATAAAAATAAGTTGTCTGTCTGTGGATGTGTGGATGGATGTGTGGATGGATGTGTCAGGTGACGTCACCTGAAAAACTGGATCAGGTGACGTCAAAACTGAAAAAACTAAAAAAAGGCAAAAACTACAAAAAAAAAACTAAAAACTAATAAAAAAAATAAAAAAGCTAAAAAACTAAAAAAACTATAAAGGTAAAAACCAATAAAAAATTAAAAAAAAACTGAAAAAACTAAAAAAAGGCAAAAACTACAAAAAAAAACTAAAAACTAATAAAAAAGTAAAAAAGCTAAAAAACTAAAAAAACTAAAAAAACTAAAAAAAGGTAAAAAACTAAAAAAAATAAAAAATAAAAAAAAACTAAAAAAAAGGAAAAAACTGAAAAATAAGCTAAAATAAAGGTAAAAACCAATAAAAAACTAAAAGAAAAAAAGGAAAAAACTAATAAATGACGACACTCAAAGAGAAAGCGACCAGGACAAAAGGAATGTTCGATTAGCAATCAACAAAGCACCGGGACACAGGGAGTATAAATGACGACCAGGACATAAGTAAAAAAAAAAAAAACTATCTATATATATAAAAATAAGTTGTCAAACTAAAAAAAGGCAAAAACTACAAAAAAACTAAAAACTAATAAAAAAGCTAAAAAACTAAAAAAAACTAAAAAAAAGGCAAAAACTACAAAAAAAACTAAAAACTAATAAAAAAAATAAAAAGCTAAAAACCTAAAAAAACTACAAAAACTAAAAAAAGGTAAAAAACTAAAAAAACTAAAAACTAAAAAAAACTAAAAAAAAGGAAGAAACTGAAAAATAAGCTAAAATAAAGGTAAAAACCAATAAAAAACTAAAAAAAAACTGAAAAAAACTAAAAAAAGGCAAAAACTACAAAAAAACTAAAAACTAATAAAAAAAGTAAAAAAGCTAAAAAACTAAAAAAACTAAAAAAACTAAAAAAACTAAAAAAAGGTAAAAAACTAAAAAAAATAAAAAATAAAAAAAAACTAAAAAAAAGGAAAAAACTGAAAAATAAGCTAACATAAAGGTAAAAACCAATAAAAACTAAAAAGAAAAAAAGGAAAAAACTAAAAAAAAATTTCATCTAAAAAACTAAAAAAAACTAAAAAAGGTAAAAACTAAAAGAACTAAAAAAGAAAAAAATAAATGACGACACTCAAAGAGAAAGCGACCAGGACAAAAGGAATGTTCGATTAGCAATCAACAAAGCACCGGGACATAGGGAGTATAAATGACGACCAGGACATAAGTAAAAAAAAAATTAACAAAACTAAAAAGAAGGTAAAAACTACAAAAAAACTAAAAAGAAAAAAAAAACTAAAAACTAATAAAAAAACTAAAAAATCTAAAAATCTAAATAAACTAAAAAAGAAAAAAAAGGAAAAAAATAAAGGAGAAAAACAAAACTAAAAAACGAATGTATATACAGACCGGTACACCGGGATACAAATGACGACCGGGACACAGGGAATATAAATGACGACCGGGACACAGGGACACAACTACAACGGGGACACCGGGGGAAACAGGGGGATATAAATGACGACCGGGACAAAAAAACTAAAAAGAAAAAAAAAACTAAAAACTAATAAAAAAACTAAAAAATCTAAAAATCTAAATAAGCTAAAAAAGAAAAAAAAAGGAAAAAAATAAAGGAGAAAAACAAAACTAAAAAACGAATGTATATACAGACCGGGACACCGGGATACAAATGACGACCGGGACACAGGGAATATAAATGACGACCGGGACACAGGGACACAACTACAACGGGGACACCGGAGGAAACAGGGGGATGTAAATGACGGGACCATTATATGTTGCATGTTCAAGAGTCGGTAAACCTGACAATCTATTTATATGCAAAGACAATGGGACAGCAAAGAATGTTGTATATTCGCAAGTTTTACGTAGTTAAAACCATATATATATATATCTATCTATATTCACAGGTGGGACATAGGGACACAACTACAATGGCGCGTAACTATTATGGCGCGTAACGACTTACGCGCGCGGGGGGGCTTGGGGGGGGCGCGAAGCGCCCCCACCAACTAGGTGTTGGGGTGGCGCGAAGCGCCACCCCAACAGCTAGTATATATATATATTCACAGGTGGGACACAGGAGCACAATTACAATGGTGCGTAACTAATATGGGGCGTAACGACTAACGAGCGCGAGGGGACTCGGGGGGGGGGGGGTAGCTAGGTGTTGGTGTGGCGCGAAGCACCGCATCAACAGCTAGTCTATTTATATTAAAACAAGTTGTATCTTTGTTTGTTTGTTTGTTTGTACGCATATGACGTCATTATAAGTATATAAGGCTTTGTATATGCATCATTATAAGTATATAATGGGGCGATTCAAGGAGAAATTTCAGTATAAATCCTACAATGGCAGAAGAAACAGCCGAGGAATCAAATCGTGCGAGAAATTTTAGTAAGAATCCTACAATGTCAGAAGAAACAGCCGAAGAAGCGGCTCAAAGAGATAATGCCAAAAGGCTTGCGGATAAAGAGAAAGAAACAAAAGAAAGCGTGCCGAGGACTCACAAGAACAACGTGAGAACAGGATTGCGTCTCAAAGAGAAATTACCTTAAAATATCGTGCTGAGGAATCACAAGAGCAACGTGAAAACTGGCTTGCGGCTCAAAGAGATAATGCCAAAAGAAAGCGTGCCGAGGAATCAGGTACAGCACAGTCGATGTTTATAGCTTTTGTAGATGTGTTACGCCTCAGGAAAAGTTAAACTTCCTCTACTGGCTGCACCACCTGAGCCATTGAAGACTGCTTACAGCAACTACGTCAGAATCTAACCGTTTTTTTTTTTTATTAAACATCAGAAAATATACCTCATGTTTCCAAATGACGTCGTTTGGTGTGCCCAAATCGAAAATCAAGATCAACACACCGGAACACAGGGAATTTGAATGACGACCGGGACACTCAAAGAGAAATTACAGACCGGGACACCGGGACACAAATGACGACCGGGACACCGGGACACAGGGAATATAAATAACGACGGGACACAACTACAACGGGGACGCCGGGGGGCACAGAAGGGGGATATATAAATGACGAAAGGGACGCAGGGAATTTTCGATAAGCAATCACCATCAACAAAGCTCAAGGGCAATCATTAGAAAAATGCGGTATAGATCTAAATACAGATTGATTTTCCCGTGGACAAATATATGTTGCATGTTCAAGAGTCGGTAAACCTGACATTCTATTTATATGCACATACAATAGGACAGCGAAGAATGTGCGAAGAAACGAAGCGTCCTCACCAACTAGTTACTAATGTAAAACGGTGAAAATAATGAATGTATCATAAAATGGTGTATAATGAAAGTCGAACGGATGAAATATCAATTTTATTCGTTTTCCAATGTGTCTTTAAAGTTTTTGTTGTACTCCTCTCCAGGATATATAACCCCCCCCCCCCAAAAAAAAACAAAAACAAAAAAAAATGTCCTAGCTATGTTCTTGGGGATTATATATCAATCTTTACCTCCGTCCTCCCCTCGTCATTGCTTTAAATCTAATTCTGTTTTTTTTTTTTTTCTGAAGGCTCAATGAGAGCTTAGATGCTTTGGCACTAAAATACAACCTTTGATGTATGTCCATCCCTCCCAAAGTACAAAACAATTAGGGAACCCATTTATTCCTTGAAATCTAGACCTTTTAATTTTCAACCAAATGATCTTCCTTTGAAGGTTAACATCAATCCCTTCGAAAATGCCCCCCGGAAAGCCTTTTTATATGATTTTTGGGCTATTTTGAATAAAATGGATATTTCAAATTGTCTTTTAGTTGCATTTCGATAAAAAATTTGTATGAATTGAGGGGGGCGGTAGTTGCCCACGATCTTTTTTACTCTTAAAAAGGGCTCTGAGGGGGGGGGCATCCTCAAAAATAATTTCCAGACGTTTCAACTACGCTGACGAAAATTGCTATCTCAAGATTTTGGTCGGAGGTGTTTGGGCAAATGATAGGAGTGGGAGGGGGGGGGATCTATTTGCCCTTCAGTCACTTTCGACTATTAGAATGGGCACTAACCCTCTTAATTTTCGATAGAATGAGCCATTCAACATTTCAACGTCAACTTCTTATACACGAAGTGCCATGATAAAAAAAAAATAAAAATAAATCATCTCAATCCCAACATCGTTCTTTACTTATGCAGCGTTTTTACACTGGACTGTTTATTATATTTTTTTTTTTCATGGAAAAAGTTAACATTTTTTTTTCCTATTAGACTCCATCATGTTCCATTTTCCTATATACTCCACGGAGAAACGAGGTGTTTTCCGGAGGGGTATTTTCCCCGGGGGGTAAGGGGTAAAACTGGCCACCGCTATTAAGAACCATGAAGATATTTTTTATGGGGGAGTCTTATGCAGAGGAGGGGAAGATTGTCTAGGATATTTTCAGTGGGAGAAAATTTTTGGGAAGAATTACCGAGAATTTCTCAGCCAAATTCTTTTTTTTAATTTTTTTCTTCTTTGGGCGTGCATCTCTACATGCGTGCATGAAGGGAGGGGGGGGTGTTGTCCGATGGGTACTTTCTGTGAGGGGATTTGGGTAAACACTGGCCACTACTATTAGGAACCATGCAGATATTTTTTACGAGGGAGTTTTATGCAGGGGAGGGGGAGTTTGCCTAGGGTATTTTTAATGGGAAGAAAATTTTTGGGAAGAATTACCATGAATTCCTCTCCCGAATTCTTTTTTTTGTCTTTCTTCCTCTTTACATACGGGGAGAATGTTGAAGTGGAATTGTCCCGAGGAAAGTTTCAGCAGGAAAAAAGTTCTATGGCAGGATTTTCCCTTTGGAAGCGTTTTTAATATGCGTTTCGATGGTATAAGTTTTCTCAGGAGTAATTCCATCATACCAAAGGTCCTACAAGATCGGGAAGAGACTCATGGAACAAAAATTTTAAGCACCTTTTTAAGCCACCACTACTAGGACTACTACTCCCCCCTTCCGCAGTAGGACAAATAATAAAGTTGTAACCTGAAAGTATACGTGAAAACTAAGAAGAATTAGATAACAAGTCCCGAAGACTTTTAGTTTTTAATTATAGGCGGATTGAAGGTTAGAAAATTAGGCAATTGAAACGTAATCCTTTTGGTATCTTAAATTACTCCATGCATAGTTATCTACGAGCCCTTGACATACACCTTGCCAGAAAATTATCTAAATCGTAATACATCAAGTCGTTGTCAACACAATTCTGTTAATAAGATTCAATGTGGAATCCACACTCCTAAGTAACAGGAAATAATTTTGTGTCCAAAGATAAATGTATTTAAAACAATATATGGATGTAATCGAATGAAAAACAATGGCATCAGAAGACAGTTTCTTATGTAATAAAAAAGGCAATATCTTTTTTACAAATACATATTACAACCATTTACCAATCCCTGATCATTATTGGATTTATAGGCTGTAATATGGTCAAAAAAAAAGTTTGTCGTATCAATAGAGTTCGTTTTCGAAAAAAAAAACTAAAAACAAGTTTTTGAAGAAATTAGACGACATAAGTTAAATTTTCTTCGAAATTTTCTTTTAGATAATCAAGCTGTTTCAAACAATATGCCATTCATATTTTCATTTATCTCTATGATCTTGAAATAGAGGTGTTTAGAAAAGTCGATGTGACAGTTTATTTTTTATTATCTCTATCAAATCCACAAAAACCCACAGAGGTGGGTAGAATAAGCAAATATCGTAGATACGAGATTCATATAACTGGACTGGATCTGCTCTCTTCGGGGGATTTGGGGGGGGGTCAAGTGCTTTGGCGAGTTCGGTGCTTCTGGACTGGCTAGAACGATGAAAATTGGTAAACATGTCAGGGAACTGCACAAATTGACTTGATATAGCCGTTTCCCTGATTTGACCATCTGGGGGGCTGAAGGAAGAGGAAAAACTAGAAAAAAACGAGGTATTTTTAACTGACGAGTGGTTGATCGGATCTTAATGGATTTTAATATTTAGAAGGACCTCGTGTCTCAGAGCTCTTATTTTCTCGACCGAAATCAAGCCTCTGATTTTCCTTTTTAAATCTATCTATTGAATCTTAGGATTTTGCTAGAGCTCATACCATATGAGCTCTTAGCTCTTGGCTCTTCTGACCTCGTCACAAGTGCCAAATGAGCTCTTAGCTCTTGTTGGATCAGCAAAGAAAATTCTTCTCAACTATCTCCTTTGCTCGCTCCCCCCCCCCCTCATGTGGTTGAATTGGGGAAGATATTATTTCTAATTTATTCTAGTCTGGCTCATGATACGCCTGCCAACTTTCACCGTCCTAGTTTATCTGGAAGTGCCCGAACTAGCGAAAGCGAAGCCGACAGACAGATCGACAGAAATTGCGAACGCTATGTGTCACTTGGTAAGTACCAATTGCCATAAAAAAACCTATAATTTGAGTTCAATATGTGTTCGTTGCTTTTATTTATGCCCCGCTGGACACCAACATTTAAAAACACAATAAAAATAGTAGGGAAGTAAATTTTATAAATCTAGAATTTTTAATCCAATCAATAAATTTTTAATATTTTTTTTTTATTTATACCACTTTAAATTTGTTCCAATTTTTAGGTTTTTTTACGCTCCAGACCATTTACAAAAAAAGCTACCAGGTGTCACTTATGATTTTTTTTTTTTTTTTTTTGGTTTTCTGGTAATTAAATCAGAAGAAATAAACCGGTCAAATTTTTGATCCTTTTTCAAAGGTTCCTTGTACACAAATTCATTTTGCTGATATGTCTGCTCATAGAGCAAGATCTCTTTTCATAGCATAAAAAGAGCTTTTTCACAGCTTTTCAACAAGATTCTTAAGTCACCCTCATTCCTTGTTTTTCTCTTTTTTAGAATAAATTTGTTGATTTGGTCAATTATTGGCACCTTTGTTCCATTTCCCCCCCCCCCAATATTTTTCTCATCGGTGGCTTTTCACAAAAGGCCCTCCAGATTTTGTTGTAGATCCGCTCCTGTTTTACAACTTTGATTGTAAACATATTTTCCTAAGGCTTTTAGATTTTAGATGTTTACCTTTCACGTATCTAATGAGAATCCGAGAGTGCGTACAGTTTGGCTTTAAAAGTAAAGAAACACCGATCTTAGGTCTATAAAATTAAGTAACATAATTTTTAAAAAGAACAATATTCTTAAGAACACATTATTTTAAACATTATTGGCTTTTAGAAGTACAGAAACACTGATTGTAGGCCTATAAAATGTATGAACATTATTTTTAAAAAGAACATTGTTCTTAAAAACGCATTATTTTAAATACTATTGGCCTTTAAAAGTAAAGAAACACTGATTGTAGGCCTATAAAATGTATAAATATTGTTTTTAAAAAGAATATCATTCTTAAAAACACATTATTTTAAACGTTATTGGCCTTCAAAAGTAAAGAAACACTGATTGTAGGCCTATAAAATGTATGAACATTATTTTTAAAAAGAATATCATTCTTAAAAACACATTAATTTTAAACATTATTGGCCTTTAAAAGTAAAGAAACGCTGATTGTAGGCCTATAAAATGTATGAATATTGTTTTTAAAAAGAATATCATTCTTAAAAACACATTATTTTAAACGTTATTGGCCTTTAAAAGTAAAGAAACACTGATTGTAGGCCTATAAAATGTATGAATATTATTTTAAAAGGAATATTGTTCTTAAAAACACGTTATTTTAAACAGTATTGGCCTTTAAAAGTAAAGAAAAACTGATTGTAGGCCTGTAAAATGTATGAACATTATTTTTAAAAAGAATATTATTCTTAAAAACACATTATTTTAAACATTATTGGCCTTTAAAAGTAAAGAAACACTGATTGTAGGCCTATAAAATATATGAACATTATTTTTAAAAAGAATATCATTCTTAAAAACACATTATTTTAAACATTATTGGCCTTTAAAAGTAAAGAAACACCGATTGTAGGCCTATAAAATGTATGAAGATTATTTTTTTTAATCTAAAGTTATAGTCTATTCGTCCATTTTAGTTCCATGGCATCTTATTTTATTCCTAATAGTGCCGAATCTTAGAATAATTTGGTTTTCCCCCATTATCTCAGATAGTTGATTATTTATAGGCCCGTTCATAAATGACTGGATTACCGCGGTTTGGAACCGGGGTAATCATACTTTGCTTTGCGGAGTAATGCATATACTATTAAATTAATGTCATTTAAAGTGATAGGTTCCTGAAGGTTATGTTCATAGCGATTTAGAACTAGTGATCAATCTATTATATCCCCCGAAAGGGAAATTTTAGGGTTAACAGTGCAATACTGTTGCTGAGGGGGGTAGTTCTTCTATTGCAAAAACGTATATTTTAATGAAAAATGATAGTTTCCAAAATTCATCCATTAAAAGCTGTACTTTATCCTGAAATGGGGGGATAAACGCCCTAATATCAAGGATAATTCCGTTTTGGCGTGGAAAGCAAACTCTCTTTACAAAAAAAAAATAGCAGTACAATTGCTAAATACTTCAAAAAGGGTAAAAGTTAGACAGAAAATGGGTTTATAATTGGGCTTGACTTGACCGGATAATTGCATGCTGTAAAATTCCCCAAAAAAGGCTTCACACATGTATCTAGATTCTTAATAAATGTCCTACTTTTGCCAGAAATCCCAAGAAACAATCGGGAAATTAAGCGTTTCACAAAATTTCGGGGGGGGCCGAAGGCCCCCCTGCGTACGTGCCAGATGATACTCCTTTTCTCTGCTAATACGCCCCCAGTGCAATAGCCTCCAGTTGAATTCTCCTAAGCATTCAAATAGATTTGAAATTATAATTCGGATATTCTTGATCCGAACCCACAATGGGTGCGGTTTGAGTTTTTTTTTTCGAGAAGCTATTCTATGAAAATAAATGGCAGTAACCCTTTTGCTCCTCTCAAATATCCAGTTATCGTTTTGCCCCTTTGTATTTTTCGTAGATCTCCTGCAGTTTGGCTCCATCAAGATTCATATTTTTTGCAACATAATCAGCCTTTGCGATTTGAAATTTTTCTGTATTCATATCAGACTTGTTGCAATTTGGTCCGTAATCTTGATCACCGTTAGACAAACTCGGATTCTCTTTCGTTTTGGCCATATATCTCCCATCCATGGCTGCGTAATATCTTTTCTGATTTGTTTTTGTATGTTTCCGAAGATTATAAGTTTTCACCGTTTATTCTTTTGTTATTTTGCAAGGACTGTAGCCAAATATTTTTTTCCACGTAGAAGATATATATGTGAGGGTTATATGAGAGGGTCCGCTCTCTCATATATGAGAGGGTTCTCATTATATGAGAGGGTTCATACATGAGAGGGTTCGCCCCCTCGTCAGTACCTCTCTCTCTACACTAAATCTTAAATTTTGTCCCAATTCATTAAGAATGACCACTGAATTACAAAAGCCGTAGAATAATAGTTGGCATTACTTAAAAATACTTTAGCGTAAAAAGCGAGGCATTAGAAGGAGGTGAGCCCCTCATATGGGTAATAATTTCTGTTTGTTTTAAGTTTTAATGCTGCTCCTTACTTCCAACTGAAAAAAAACTTTCATATTTATTTATTTATTCCTTTTTTTTAAATAATGCTAGTAAATCCTGAATTTACTTTCATTGCTTTTTTTATTGCTTTTTTTTTAAATAATGCTAGTAAATCCTGAATTTACATGGGGGAAATTTTCTTCCCCCATGAAAATTCCTCGATGGGAAGTCCCCCCAGCATATCCCCCTGTTCTCAACCCCTCCCCCAACCAAAAAATCCTCCTGAAAACACCTGTACACTTCCCAATAACCATTCCTATATGTAAGCACTGGTCAAAGTTTGTAACTTGTAGCCCCTCCCACGGGGACTGTGGGGGAGTAAGTTGCCCCCAAAGACATAGTCATAAGATTTGTCGACTACGCTGAATAAAATGGCCATCTCAGAATTTTGATCCGTTGACTTTGGGAAAATAATTAGCGTGGGAAGGGGCCTAGGTGCCCTCCAATTTTTTTGGTCACTTAAAAAGGACAATCGAACTTTTCATTCCCGTTAGAATGAGCCCTCTTGCAACATTCTAGGACAACTGGGTCGATACGATAACCCCTGGGAAAAAAACAAAAGAAAAAAAAAAAAAAAAACAAACAAACAAATAAACACGCATCCGTGATCTGCCTTCTGGCAAAAATTATAAAATTCCACATTTTTGTAGATAGGAGCTTGAAACTTCACAGTAGGGTTCTCTGATACGCTGAATCTGATGGTGTAATTTTCGTTAAGATTCTATGACTTTTAGGAGGTGTTTCCCCCTATTTTCTAAAATAGCGCAAATTTTCTCAGGCTCGTAACTTTTGATGGGTAAGACTAAACTTGATAAAACTTATATATTTAAAATAAGCATTAAAATGCAAGTCTTTTGATGTAGCTATTGGTATCAAAATTCCATTTTTTAGAGTTTTGGTTACTATTGAGCCGGGTCGCTCCTTACTACAGTTCTTTACCACGAACTGTTTGATTACTGCTGTTCAAACTAGCATACAGGCTTCATTATAGAGTTTGAAGGTTCAATTCAAAACTGTTGATCGTTCAGGCTTAATTTTTGTTAGATTTTTGGTTGAAAATTTTTTTGTTTTAATTAATTTTAGTTTTATTAACTTTTTTCGAGAGTTTGAGGCGGAGTATGCGTGGTGGGCTCTTATAAACCTCCAGTTAAGGACTTTGGACCATAATTATTGTAACGTTACCGTTTTATGCTTCCAAACTCTTCCATTTAAAAAGTGGCACCACAAGGGCTGTTTTTAGTTCTATACGTCACTCATGGATGGTAAATTGCATAAAAGTTACGTAGATACGAATAATAGCTTTAAAATGAGCCTTTCCGAGATATACTTTAAAAAAAGAGTATACATCACATTTGCATAGATAGTTGATTATCTGAAAAGTAATCATAAGAAGGGAAAAACCGTCCAAAAATCCAAGCAGGAATCGACCGCATGATAATTTAGTTTGAAAACCAACGCTGATCTAACAGAACCAGGCCTTTTATAATCTAGTTTAATGTATTGGTGTTTGTAGGAAATATTCACAAGATTTTCCACTTAAGAAGTGGTGCCAAAAGTGTTGTTTTCAGTGCTGTATATCACCTACGAATGGTAGAATTGATAAAAAAGCACGTAGATATGAGCGAAAGTTTTCAAATAAGCTATCAAACATCACTCTAAAACGTTCTGGTAGCCCACTAGCATTAACTTTTCCACTTGAGACTTGACACTAAAGTTTTTTTTAGTGGTATTTGGACATTCCCGATGGTGGAATTTATAGGAAGAACTTAGATATGAGCAATATTTCTTTGACATGAGCTGTCAAAAATATTTCTATGATGTTCTAGTAGCCCGCTAGCTCCACCACTTGAGAAATGGCGTAAATAGTACCATTTTTCATGCCATATGGCGCTTGCAGATGACAGAATTTATATATACCACGTGTGTATGAAAGACAGCTTTTGAGGGAGCTCTAAAACATCTTTCTATTATGTCTAGTAGCCTACTAGACCTGCAAAAAAAAGAACAAAAAGACTATTTTAACATTTTTAACTCTAAGTTACTATGGGCAGTAGTTAGCTCTTTACTAGGTTGCAGCTACTGCTTCAACCAGCACAAAGAATTCATTGCAAATTCTCCCAAGAAACTTGGCTACCATTGTGAAATCTAAAAGATGGTAGAGTTTTTAAAAATCTGGTAAATATAAACAATAACTTTTAATAGATCCATTAAGCATCTCTCTAAGATGTTCTTGTAACCCGCTAGGCCTAAAAAAAAAATAATAAAAAATTAATAAAATATATATATATATATATATATATATATACATAAATATATGATGCAAAAAAAGTGGTTTTCCTTGTTGTTCAAGATGGGGGACTATAATTCCCCTGTTCAAGGTTTTTGACCATGCTAATTCGAATGATTCACTTTTTATTTTTATCTAGATATGGCCATTCTCAAGGGGATTCAGTTTTTTTCTGAAGTCACCATAAATATATTTTGTAAAACACTGAAGTAACAGAAACTGCATTTTTCAAAACTGAAAGACAAAAAAGAGACTGAAATGAAAGTTTTGTGAGAATTTTTATAAGGTGGAATACGAAAATTTCAACCTGTCAAGTGCAATTTTAAACCTTATAAATCAGGATAGGGTTGGAATAATAGCTTGCAATACATTCTGAGTGTATATTTTTTGGCCCAGGATTCATTACTGAAAGTTTCAAAGAATCTTACAAAAACTAAATTTAAACGAATTTTGGTATTCGTTTACCTTTACCTCTTGCTAAATTGATCCTCTCCTTTGATCATTCTCTGAAAGTTCCAACTTAATGCTCAAATCCATCCCTGAGATACCCTTTATTGACGATGTGCATGCAAATAGTGTCTTTTTTTTCAAATTTCTACTCAATATTCTATATGTAGTTCTGTGGCTGTTATAGTAGTAGTGGTAACAGCAGTAGCGGTGATAGTTGTAGGAATAATATAAGGGTGTATGTAATGCCTTTTTGGTCAATTGATTATCTTGCTTATTCTTTCCTGAAAGTTCCAATCAGTTTTGCCCTTTTGACAACCCGTATGCACATAACATGCCTTGATTTAGATCAAAACTCCTCTCAACCTCCCCTGAAAGGCTCACCTGAATGTGCCTTATTTTTTTGAAAGCCTATCTTTCTGAATAACATATACTAAATGTAAATAGTGAACGAATTGCTTAAACTACAGCCCCTACTCTGGGGGCTAGAGACAACGTTCACGTCTCCAAAGGTGTAATTACTTCACCTTTCTTCAATGCTAAAAAAAAAATACATGTCTCAATAATTTTTATTTGATTTTTTTTTTTTGAAAGTGATGGTGTGTGTGTAACTGAAGCATATGCAACTGACCCCCTGTAACTGAACCGCCGTACAACTGAACCAGCGTGCAACTGAATCAGTGTGCAACTGGACCAGTGTGCAACTAAACTAGTGTGCAACTGAACCACCTTGCAGCTGAACCCTCATGTAACTGAATCTTCGTGCAACTGAACCAGTGAGCTCAGTTTCTAAGTACTGCTAAAAATATGTGGCAATATTCTTGGGTAAAACACAAGTTAGAATTTTTACATGTTCAACCCTGTTGAAATTGTTTGTTTTTTAGTCATGATATAAATACCTGTCAAGATCATTCATAAGAAAGCGTTGTTTCATTTTTACTAAAATAACGAAGATCCGATGTCACAAATCATTAAAGCTGATTTATTTCTCTTTTCTCAGATGAATCAGATCTTTTTGGACGTTAAGTAATCAATCAATCAATCAATTTATTCAACCAATAAACTTACAACAAAAACACTTCAACACGACTCCCCTGTAAGGCTCTATGGCCAGAAAAAAAGGGGACCAACAGATATGACACTAAAAAAAAAATCAAAAAAAAACAACTTATCAGTGATGAAAGAAGGAGTACTTTGAAGAGCTGTGGGAACATCATCATGAAGGTGATAATAAAATTAATGACGCACAGGAAATTATGTAGAGAGACTGTAAATCAAGTAATGGGCTAGTTGGATTAGTGGCAGAACAATTTGTTTCATAAGCCTTCTTACCTTATCATATAACTTAGATAGTGGTTTCAAAAAAGAAAAGAAAAAGTTGACACCCGAACAGCAGGGCATCCGAACAGTTCCAACTACAGTACTAATTGCACTGTCATCAGCAAAAGCAGCGGGTGTCCTCATCAAAGAGTTCGTGATAACTAACTGTAGTAAGGACCCGGCTCAATAGTAACCGAAACGAATCTCTATGCACATTCGTATAGTGTTCAATTCATTCTCTGGGCTTGTCTTCAGAAAAAGAGGTTAAATAGTCTTTTCTATTTTTCAAGGGAGGAGCAGGTTCATTTTCCACTAGTTTCTTCCACTTACAAGCAATAAATTCAGTCACTAGTAGGATTTTTCATCCAACTCAATATGTACGAATAATGTGGTATTCGGGGCTTTCTTCTCTGTAGTGAAATATTTCCTAAATCAAAGCCCTCAGAAATGATCTCTTTCTCTCTGAGAAATTCTCCCGCATCTGACACCATGTTTTTCACATCATCTATTAGAATCAATGGCAATAGGAATTTGCCTGGAAGAATGGACCTGAAAGGCAAAAAAATGTTAGTAATCGAAGCAGGCAGTTAAAATTAGTTAGCACTAGACTTGAAATCCTGAGGTCAGGGGTTTGGGTCCTGATTTGGGTTGTTTTTTGGTTTGGAATGGGGGTCAATGGTTTGACAGTGTAAGCACAGTCAGAGTGGATCCAGCTCTAAATGGGCACCTGGGGAAATTTTGGAGAATACCACGTGTAGTTTCGTATGATTTGCCCCAACTACAAATTATATTCTCGGCCAAAGGCAGTGAATTCGGAGACGGGTACCTGTGCTGCGCAGACTATTGGTCAGCATACAAAAAAGCTTTTTTAAGAAGCACACAGCAAGAGAACAGACAATTTTAAAAGAAAATAATTAAGATTTATTTTTTCTGGGTCACCATATTTAAATTGTATCACTATAGCTAAACTTTTCGGAACAAATAATGTTTAGAATAGTCTTATCAAGAATCATTATTATGTAAAAAAAGGAAAAGGTTATTGAAAAAATTACTGAGTTATTCAGTGAATTTAGTTTGTTCCTTATCAGGGGTAACGCCGCATACCATTTGTTACTTTTTCGACTAGGATCAGGAATCCTGAATACGAAGTCTGATAAAAAAAAAAAAAAAAACGGAAAAAGAATGTCTAATTACAACACAGATGTAAAATCAAGCACTTTTGCAACAGATTCCAAAATAAAGCCTATCTGAAGCGAAAATAAGATAAATTACCAGAAAATACTCTTCCTCTTCTTGAAAAGAAAGTTTTCAAAATTAGATTAGGTAACAAGTTGAAACTTCCAGAAGGAGAGAGGGTTTTGAAGAGACCAAAGCATCTACGCGCATAGTTCCTTTATAGCCACTGCAAATATCGCTACTACCCAAGCTAAAAGCATTAATGTGAGTATAAAATGTGAAGCTTTTAAAGAGTATTTAGTCAAATGCTGAACTAAATCTAAATAAACTATTAGTATATGGATTTTGAAAAAGGTGACATAGGAATTTCTCAAGAACGGCTTATATTTTCGAGTTAGACCTTCAAGGGTAGGTTTTGGTGACTTTTGAACTAGCCAGAAGGCACTATGTGTATGCTACTGATACTATCAGTACAGTTACAGTTACCATCGACAGTGTTGCTCTGTAATAGCTATAAACATCATTGAAACATTAAAGGAGCTAATTGGATTCAAAATTAAAGTTCTAGTGTCCCTTTTAAGAGTAAAAGCTGATTGGAGGCCAAGCAGCCCCCCCCAAAGTCCATTTGTTATCACAACACATTCAGTTAAAAGGTTATTCCTTTTAAAACCTAGGTCATTCCTTTTAAAACCCGTTCATTTCCGAATCCACCTATTATAAAAGCTGAATTGTATGTTTGTTGTCTGTGGAAACCGTTCACCCCTTAAGAGTGCTCTTTACTTTTCTTTGAAAAACTACTTTTTGAAAAAAAAATATTAAAAAACAAGTTTGCATTTAAAAGGATAAAGAAGAGCACTATCTTTCTTAGAGGTCTTGGTAGAAGTAAGCGTTCCTAATTAAAAACAAAATCTTAGAAAGAAGAATTTCATAAGGGGTAGGGGTGGATCTAGAAAGAAATCTTGGGCAAGGCAAAATGTGACAAGTTCACCAATTTGCAAAATCTTGGGGGTGGGGGCAATGGGACAAAGATGCCAATAATTGACCAAATTGAAAAATGTATCCTAAAATAGAAAGAAAAGGTAAAAAGGTACGAGGAAAATCTTGGAAGGGGAGGGGGTTTAGGGTCTCCCCAAGCCCCCTGATCCGCTAGTGAAGCTACACATATCATATTTTGTAATGAGGTTGAATTTGATGGTATTTTTTTTTTTGTCCTCAGCTACAAATGACAGACGCAATAAATAACTAGACCTCCGTTGCCTGTGCAACGGGAAGTGTTGCAGCAACTGTGCCCTGTTCCTTAGGGCACAGTTGCGGAGCAACACGTGCAACTGTGCCCTACGGGACACAGTTGCGGAGCAACAGTCTCCATTATGTCCAGAACGTCGAAACTTCGGAAATTATTTCTAAGAGAACGAAGCAACTTGGTATAAAGAACACTTCACTTCTTCTTGCATAACTTTCATAGCACAACTCGATAAAAATAAAATAGACATCAAAATCGAAAATTTAAGAAAATTTCAAAAAATCGGAGCGAGATTGACTTTTCCGGAATTATTTCCGGGAAATCTGTAAGAGCTACGGAATTTCATGCTTCAGTTCTCGAAAACATCAATAAAAGTTTTATATGAGTTCATAATTATTGTATCTCTAAAACGTTTACTTCCGAAACTAGGGCCGTCTTAACTTGACGCCAATTCGAAGCATTATGTTTCGAGACGTACATTTCGGGAATTATTTCCGGGAAATCTGAAAGAGATACGGAAATAACGTCTTATAGTTTTCTGCTTAACTTTTGATGGTCTAAGCTAGGAAAATATAAAACAAACCAAATTCACCAAAAAATTTAAATTGCCCCGAGGGCATGACAAAACTTCCAAATAGAAAAACCCAAAGAAGGAATTTTATTTCGGAGAAACTATTGTAACTTCCAGTTGTTAGGAGATCGAGACCTGTCGAACCACGTTGGAAAAAAAATTCTAGCTGGTCCAGAACAGAAGTTACCTCTAGAACGTCAAAACTTCGGAAATTATTTCTTAGAGAACGAAGCAACTTGGTATATAGAACACTTCACTTCTTCTTGTATACTTTTCATAGCACTACTTGATAAAAATATAAGAAACATCAAAATCGAAAATTTGAGAAAATTCCAAAAAAAATCGGAACGAGATGGACTTTTCCGGAATTATTTCCGGGAAATCTGTAAGAGCTACGGAATTTTGTGCTCCGTTTCTCGAAGAGACAAATGAAAGTTCTACATGAGTTCAGCATAACTGTATTTCTAACAAGTTTATTTCCGAAGCTAGGGTCGTCTTAAATTGACGCCAAACATCGAACGCAGAGTATCTAAGAAAAAAACAGTTTTATTTTTTTTTATGGAAAACTGTTAGAAATTTTAGGAACTTCTCTGGAACTTTTTTACTCTGTTTCACGTTTCCCTTCCCTCTGAAAAATCTCAAATTTTTAGCTCTTACCACTTCGGAGCTACAGGTCGCTGATCACGGTGAAAAAAAAAAAAAAAAAACTACGAAAGCAGTAGTGTTGCTCCGCAACACAACTAGGCGTGGCTAGTTTGACAGTTGTTCGCAAGTATGAAATTTCATTGAAAGATTATGTCAGTTTTTGCATGGGTTTTACCTTGTTTGGATATTTGCTGCGAGGTAATACATCTATTATTCGAATAATTTGAAGCTTATTCAAGTGTAATTAATGTAAGCAACCTTCCACAAAATAGGTTTTTCAAAGACAAAAGAGCTCTATTAAACTAAAAATGAGCAAAAATAATCTTCCAAGTGTGAAACTTAACATGAGTAGGTCTGACTCCCGCTTTGCAACTCCCATGCCTTCATGAACTTGTGCTGAAGACAAGTTCACCAATTTGCAAAATCTTTGGGGTGGGGGGAATGTGACAAAGATGCCAACAATCGACCAAATTGAAAAATGTATCCTAAAAAAAGGTAAAAAGGCACGAGAAAAATCTTGGGAGGGGAGAGTGGGCTAGGGTCTCCCCAGGCCCCTGAATCCGCTAGTGAAGCTACACATATTAAATTTTGTAATGAGGTTGAATTTGATGGTATGCTTTTTTTCTTGTATTTAGTTTTGTAATAATTATTCTCTTCTTTCGTCCTCAGCTACAAATGACAGACGTAATAAATAACTACGCGTGGCTAGTTCGACGGTTGTTCGCAAGTATGAAATTTCATTGAAAGATTAGGTCAGTTTTTGCATGGGTTTTACCTTGTTTGGATATTTGCTGCGAGGTAATACATCTATTATTCGAATAATTTGAAGCTTGTTCAAGTGTAATTAATTTAAACAACCTTCCACAAAATAAGTTTTTCAAAGACAAGAGAGCTGTATTAAACTAAGAATGAGCAGAAATAAAGTAAAATAATCTCCAAAGTGTGAAAGTTAACATGAGTAGGTCTGACTCCCGTTTCGCAACTCCCATGCCTTCTCAAGACAAGAACACAATTTGCATTTTTACGGAAGGGGAGAGCCCTCCGGCAAATTTTTACTTCCTTAGCTTTTCATGTCCCTTTTTGTTGGTGTTATATCACTGCTCTTACAGTTTTGCATATAGTAAAATTTTATGATTATTGTTATTAATACTACGATTATTATTATTATAAAGAACGGAAGTTTTGTATTTTATTGCAAACAATCAATTAGTGATGGGGTTCAATATTGATTGCATTATACCAATAGATACAGAGAAATTACCAAGGCTGGTAATACCCAGAGAATTATAGCACCCCCTCCATACTCAAAAATAGCGACGAAGACCACACTGCCTTTCCATAACAAACAAATACAAAGTAGAGACAATAGGGAAAATCTTTTCAAGACAGTGGAAATCAGTTCTGTGGATATTTCGGCCCTATGTCCAAGGAACGTCTTCAGACAGGCCTTTGAGACAGGCTGCTAAACAAGCAAGATTGGCTCTAAGAAATTGCATCTAATCATTTTGTTCTCTTTAGTTTGATTGAGTTTTTATTCTCATTTCATTCTTTTTGCCAGTCCTGGTTGAACTTCGTTGAAGTAAGGATGCTAGGGCTATTTTTAAAAAAGTTTTAAAAAGTGTTTTTAATTATTTAGTTTTAATTCTCACAATTTGATGTAAGTTTGTTTATAAATGTATATAGAGTTTCTCTCTTATTCTTATATTGTGCTGAAGACGGCCCTTGGACATAGGGCCGAAATATCCACAGAACTGATTTCCACTGTCTTGAAAAGATTTTCCCTATAGTCTCTACTTTGTATTTGTTTCCTCTATACTCAAATGTAAGCAAAAAGTTGGATCAAAGTTAAAACTCTTATCTAACGTTAAAACGAGTCAAAACAAAATTTATGAGCCCCCTTCAAAGTTTCTGTGACGATGAAAGGGAGATCTGGTATAAGAAGGGCCTTTCTCTTTCAAAAAAAAATAAATTCTGCTCCTTTTTAGGTTTAATGTTACTCTTTACTTCCATAATAGCAGCGCAGACCAGGAATATTCCCAGATATGATAAGGGATTAAATGTCAATTTTACTATTTTATGTGTTTTGAAGGTTTTTACCACTCTCCCACCACCCCCACCCCCCTGAACAAAATCTCCGTTAACGCCTTTGCGGGTTATATCAATTTTTACCTCCGCCCTTCGCTCGTCTCTCCCTTGGAACTACTTATGTATTTATCTGAAGCTTCAATGGGAGCTGGGTTGTTTTGGCATATCGTCATGTATTCATATCGGGAATATCTTAATATTGGTTGTTACAAGGTCTAAAAATTTAGCCACAGAAATAAGGTAGGCCTATCCTGGAGGCAGGCAACTGAAAAAAAAATTGTTTGTAGTTTGAGGACTTCTTGTATTTGAGTTTAATGTTAAAGCAATGGTAATATAGGGGCTATATCAATATTATGTAGGGAAGCTTTATTACCCTAATTTCTAGACAGAAAAAAGACCACACAATATGGCAATCCGCGAGTTATTTCTAAAACAGGTCGACGGGTAAACAAAACTGCATACATGGTTTCAAAGATGATGTCATTCAGAATTAGTGTTTATATACTGAATGCACTAAAAAAAAAACTCAAATGCTGAAAACGAATGCATTTATACATATACATGTTATAACTATGTCTTGGATATAATTTTACGTTTCTTAGCTGTTCTTGTTATTCTTATTTTCCCGTGTAGATTAAGTTAAAACTATGGTAAGAATTTCTTCAAAATCAACCGAAATTTCCTTTGATTTGAAGGTCAGTCTGGACCACAAGATAAAAGAAAAGCTCCATGCGTATGAATTTTCTAACCCCTTAATGCATAAAAAGATGTGTGATTTCGTAAAGAGTACAAGAGCTTCTATCACAAAAGCAGAAAATACAGCCTAAGACTTAGTCAGGGCCCTGAACGTAATTGTGGTGCTTACAAGTACCCCTTATTATCACAATCTGCAAGCCATTTCTTAATTGATCTAGGGCAGCGCCGTAAATCCCTATATGAAGGGGGGGGGTCGGCAGCTGCTCCCTCCAGGCCATGCATTTTTTTCTTTAGAGCTTCATAAAAAATTTATTCGTGGGAACACCTTTAATTTTATAAGTAGTAATAAAACTACTTTTAGAAGACGTAGAGAATTGTAAAGTAGCCTCTCGATTTGCCACAAGATTCCAAAATTTTTTGGCAGTGAATTTTTTTTGTTATCAGTTTTCTTTAAAATTGCCTATTTAAGATATTCTTCCTTTACTATTTAAAAGTGTTGTACTAATCATACAGCTTTGACTAATCATACAATTTTGGTTATATAGTTGTTACAAAGCAGATAACAGTTTGGCTTTAAAAGTAAAGAAACACCGATTGTAGGCCTATAAAATGTAATAAAATTATTTTTAAAAAGAACAATATTCTTAAAAACACATTATTTTAAACATTATTGGCCTTTAAAAGTACAGAAACACTGATTGTAGGCCTATAAAATGTATAAACATTATTTTTAAAAAGAACGTTATTCTTAAAAACTCATTATTTCAAATATTATTGGCCTTTAAAAGTAAAGAAACACTGATTGTAGGCCTATAAAATGTATGAACATTATTTTTGAAAAGAATATCATTCTTAAAAACACATTATTTTAAACATAATTGGCCTTTAAAAGTAAAGAAACACTGATTGTAGGCCTATAAAATGTATGAACATAGTTTTTAAAAAGAATATCATTCTTAAAACACATTATTTTAAACGTTATTGGCCTTTAAAAGTAAAGAAACACTGATTGTAGGCCTATCAAATGTATGAATATTATTTTTAAAAAGAATATTGTTCTTAAAAACACATTATTTTAAACAGCATTGGCCTTTAAAAGTAAAGAAAAACTGATTGTAGGCCTGTAAGATATATGAACATAATTTTTAAAAAGAATATCATTCTTAAAAACACATTATTTTAAACATTATTGGCCTTTAAAAGTAAAGAAACACTGATTGTAGGCCTATAAAATATATGAACATTATTTTTAAAAAGAATATCATTCTTAAATACACATTATTTTAAACATTATTGGCCTTTAAAAGTAAAGAAACACTGATTGTAGGCCTATCAAATGAATGAATATTATTTTTAAAAAGAATATTGTTCTTAAAAACACATTATTTTAAACAGCATTGGCCTTTAAAAGTAAAGAAAAACTGATTGTAGGCCTGTAAAATATATGAACATAATTTTTAAAAAGAATATCATTCTTAAAAACACATTATTTTAAACATTATTGGCCTTTAAAAGTAAAGAAACACTGATTGTAGGCCTATAGAATATATGAACATTATTTTTAAAAAGAATATCATTCTTAAATACACATTATTTTAAACATTATTGGCCTTTAAAAGTAAAGAAACACTGATTGTAGGCCTATAAAATATATGAGCATTATTTATAAAAAGAATATCATTCTTAAATACACATTATTTTAAACATTATTGGCCTTTAAAAGTAAAGAAACACCGATTGTAGGCCTATAAAATGTATGAACATTATTTTTTTTTTAATCTAAAGTTATAGTCTATTCGTCCATTTTAGTTCCACGGCATCTCATTTTATTCCTAATATCCCCCATTATCTCAGATAGTTGATTACTTATAGGTCCGTTCATAAATGACTGATTACCCCGGTTTGGAACCGGGGTAATCATACTTTGCTTTGCGGAGTAATGCTTATACTATTAAATTAATGTCATTGAAAGTGATATGTTCCTGAAGGTACATAATAAACATTGGGCACCCTTGCCCTAGGGTCATAAATACAGGTAAGGGAGAAAGGAAATCCCATAGGAGTATTTAATAAATTATTGAAACTACTTATATTTATATACCATTGACAAAAAAAAATTAGTTCTCAATGTAATTAGGGTTTATTTATCAACATGGTTTGGATTTCGACAGAAGGCTGAAATTTCTTTAATAGAACTTACTCGCTTATATACATATGCTATTCACCAACCCTAATAGTTAACCTATAATAGTCTACTATTCAGTCAACCCTAATAGGTTAAGGTTGACAGCACTGCTACTAATCCATTATGACCCCTAAACAATCTATAAACTATTCGCATGTCAATGCTCTTCACGTGTCGGATGTAATTGGAAAATTCACTTTCAGTGTAGGACCAAGTAATTTTCTCACACCCACTGTCTTCTGGCTCCAAAGTCTGTTTCATTTCGCGATTTGCTGCAGCCCGGACTAAGGCAGGCTCTCTAAGTGGCATGTTTCTAATCAACTGCGAGTCTAATATTTCCGGAAGTAAACAATCGCTCCAAAACTACTGAAGCTTTGGTAATATGGACAAAAAATACTGTTTTGATCTTGGAATAGTTAAAATTTCCACATTGCGCTCATGGTGATATACCACCAAGTGGCATTCTTCTTGATTGGTTATTTCTAGCTGACCTTGAATTTGAGCATTTCAATTGTGATTTTTCTTTAACTCCAATTTTGAATTGTGTGACCATAGGAAAAAGTTCTTTACCAATCCTTTTTGGGGTGCCACTTCCCTTATAATTATTCCTCTGGGAATATTATGGAGTCTTCACTTCAACTGGTGTGCCGTTTTCTAAGCGACCATCAAGAGAAGCTCCAAGAAACTGGATATTTGGATGAACGAGTAGTCCCATTTGATCTCCTTTGATTAATGATACTCAGGAACGTATGCAGGAATTTTTTTCGGGGTGGGGGGGCCAAAACCTTCGAAACAGCAGATATAAAGTACCATTTTTTTTATATATTTAGTAACGCAAACAGCACGTATATCGGAAATACAGATTAATCTGTAGTATTGTAGTGAGATTAGTAACGTAATGTTGCCAAAATCCTGGGAGGGAGGGAAAATTGAAGCCATTTCCTCCAAGTCAAGTGAAAATGACAGTTAAATGAAAAAGAGCCATATGGTACCATAAAAGAAAAGGTATACTGAATAAAATCAATCTCTTTCTGTGGATTATTTAATTGCGTAGGCCTATCCTAGTTTTGATATGATTTTTGAAGACGCAAAATTTCAGCTGGGGATGCCAAATTGGGGTCTCTTTATTTGTTTTCATTACATGTCAACTATTTTGAGCTTTTATGAACTTTTAGGGTTTTTCAATAAAAATTAAATTGACCCTGAAAATATGGATCTTCTAGGAAGTGATGATTTAAATAACTTTGACGAAGGTTAATAAACTCACTAGCTGAAAAGATTAATTAAAATGTATGACTGAAGAATAAGCGTCAGAAGGGGTTAAAGGGTTACTCTTAGAGATTGCTAATATGATATTGCCTATGATAAATAAAAACTACTAAGTCAAAATATTCTAGCTCAATGTCAGTTACCGTTTGGCAGAACATTTGGCCGTTAATGCAAGAATATTCAGCCAAAGTTTCGCCAAAGATAAATGACCAACTGTATCCGAATGAGCACACCCTGGAACATTTTAAAACCTATTCTATGTGTTTTTTTTTCATTTCTGAACTAATAATTTTGCAATCCAGAAAATATTTCGTAAACAAAAGATGTTGGCCATTTTCCAATAATCCACATTTAATTCCAATGAAGCTTAGACCTTTAATTAACCTTTGTATTTTATTAAATTAAAATGAAAATTAATTTAAGTTTGCTTTAAATACCTCTAGTTTTTCATATAAAAAGGAGTCACACTGTCAGTGACGATAGTCCTTTTTCACTAAACTAAGTAATCTTCAAGATTGGATGTCCCTATTAATAATAATAGTAATTTATTTGTGACCCACTTGAAACAGCAGAGTATAAAAACAAACACACAGAAAAAAAAACAACTTCTGATAACATATTAAATTACTGTAGAAAACATTTTAAGAGATCATGAAAAGGGTTAATCGTAAAATGTATCGAGTCGGATAGTTTCTGGTGTAGCACTTTAAGTTTATCTAATAAATCTGGAGCCCCGAAATTTGTTACCATATCACTGTTCTTGTACCAGGGAAGAAGATACAACAAAAAACAGAGGAAACGAAAATAAGATGACTTGAGAGCCTTTAAATCTTTTCTTTTTAAAACAGGATACAATCCAGAAAGATATAAAACCGAGTGATCACAAAAGCAAGAATAAAATTGTGAAAGGGCTTTGCGGTTGTATTTCCCCCTGTTCGCAACAATTTTAGAATAACCCACTTGAAGTTTAACATTAGCATCAGAAACAATTTTATTGTTTCTGAGAAGGACCAAAATGAAAGAATTCACATTTATCAGGGTTAAGGGTTAGACCTACATTCGAGAAAGCAGTAGAGATAGAAGGAACAGAAGCCGAAAGCCCAGATTTAGTTCTACTAATGAGAAGAATAACGTCTGCATAAGCAAGATATGAGACATTTGAACTACCTAAAAGGTAAGTTGTTGGAAGATCGATTTAAAATATCACCAATATAGATTTTGAAAATTGATGGAGATAAAACTCCACCTTGTCTCACACCTTGTCTTACGGTGATCTTTAACATAGAAGGATCAGAAGGAGAAGATTTAACATGAAGGACAGAATGACCATACCAAAATTTTAATAAAGAAACAATAGAAACATTCACTCCACATTTAAGCAAAGAAAACAGGGCTTGGGAATGAACTAAAGAATCAAAAGGCCTAGATAGATCTAAAGAACAAAAATAAAGATCATAGCCCTTCCCGGAAGCATCAGAAACCAGAGTAGAAAGAACTTTATGGGCATGCTGATATCCCAGACCACGCTGAAAACCAAACTGGTTAACTCCAAAATTTGTATTTTTGGTACTTTAAATTTATATTTAAGGTACAAGAAACAGTGATAGGACGATAAGATGAACATGAAAATGAATCTTTTCCCCTTTTTAAAATAGAAGTAACTGTGCCACACAAGAAACTGTCCGGCACGACAGAACAACACAAACACATTTAGAAAAGAAGTTGTAAATGCGATATTAAAGGGGGGCAATCAGGTTTTAAATGATTCACTGATATTCCATCGGTGTTAACTGACTTAGACTTAAGCCTTTTAATAGCCAGGTAAATTGAATCAGCGGATATCGGTTATATATCCTGCTGAGATAGAGCAGACGGTAGCATACGTTTCAAAACAGCTGAAAAACGTGAGTAAACTGCATAATTAATCCAGGAAAAAATAGCAGTACACTGCGATTTCCAAGCTGACTTAGAAATATAATTGCCAGGACCATCACTAATAATTTTACTAGAATTTAAAACATTCTTCCAATCACTTGGATTTAATGAAAAATCAAGACCCCGAAATCGGACTGCACGAAGGTATTTCTTATAAGCAGATTAAGTTTTTTTATACTGAAAACAATACCAAAAGCAGGCCTTCCGCATTCTGACCATATACACAACCATAACTTTGCACGGTTCTTAATCGACTTCAACTCTGAATCATTATTCCACACAGGTTGACGAGTCTCTAACCTAACTCGTTAACAAGGGACAGCACAAGATTCAGCGTTTTTCAAACACGAAATAATTTGAGAATAGTACAGGTTAATATCGGCAACCACATTTTTCACAGGCACCTGCGTCTGGAGCAAATGAAACGGAATACGAATAGAACTAAGTAGTGCAAAATATTTGCACGATTCCAATTATACTTTTTGAAACACCGTGAGGGCTTAGGAATAGAGGAATATACAGGAACGTTAAAAAGGGAAAACGTAAATGACATCGGCATATGATCAATGTCTTGTTCATCCGTAAGGACATGCACTTCAGAAATGCTGAGACTTGGCGAACAAATTCCATGGTCAATATTTGATACACTTCCTGAAAGATGAATGTAAGTATAGGACTGATCCTTTGGCACGATTTTATAATCAGGAACTAAATCTAACAAGCAGTGAGTTCTGGCCGAGTTATCTAAAATATTGCAGTTTAAGTCACCAACAATCAGATATGTAAGTTCGGAATCAGCGAATTGCTCCACAGCTGAGCATAACCAGGAGCAAGCTTTGGCGAACCGTGTCATAGAATCAATTCCACGCGTATTATGTGGTAAATATGTGTTAATTATAACAGAGTTGCCTAACCGGATGGCAAGAAAATGATCATTCGAGCATAAGCAAGTGGGATTTAGACCACTTAAACTCCGCTTCACAAAACATGCAAGCCCTCCGGAGGGCCGGCCAAAAGTTGCGCGGGCATTTATAAGAAATAACTGGTGTGATATACTTCGTTGTAGAAAACTGGAACTGGTGGAAGAGAGCAGGTGTTCTTTTAAGCAGACTATATCGTAATCATTTATGAACTCGTTGATCACAGAGGCTTTATCCTTAGTGCCATTAATATTAAAAGAGAGTAGAGATATCGAGCGAGATATCACTTGGCAGCAGATATCACTTTTTTAAGGACTTGACATTTTAGGCTAAACGACACATGTGGACCACCACAATTCGCACATTTCGCAGGGAGTTTACAGGAAGACTCTTTCATAGAGACATGAGGCCCTGAGCAAATTTTACACTTTGGATTTGAACTGGAACAGGTGGACTGGATATGGCTGGGGGATCTACACTTGTGACAGCATCTAGGTGGGGTCAGAAACTCAGAAACTCGAATAAGTTCATAGCCGATTTTTAGTCCTGTTTTTAGAAGCCGAGCCTTTGACAATAGATCTGTAAACTCAATCTTGACAACTGTAGAGGCACCAAGACGACTAGCCGATGCTATGCCTGGCTCACTGCAGAATTGGTGAACATCAAGGTCAAGAGGAATTCCTTTGGCAATTCCAAGTATTTTTTTGTGACAATCTTAGTCGCACAAGATGTTACCGTATTTTTAATCGAAGAGCAAAAGTCATTCACTGCAGATTTGTCTATGTGAACAATCAGTTGGTCTTTTTTTTACTTTTACACTACTAACACATTCATAACCAGTAACTTTATCCAGTATTTCTTTTCTTTTGATTGGATTGTCAAGTGAAGCAGGGATCTTGGAAACCACAATAGTCGCTAGGACATTTGGTTCAATAGGTTGAGGAAGGGGCGGAAAATGGTTATCATAATCTTCCGCACGAGCCGCAACAGCATTAAGAACTTTTTCCATACGCGTGAGCTTTGAGGACAGATGTGAAAACATCAGGTCAGGAACCGAAGGAACTCCATTAGCTGACAAGATAACATACATAGGAACGGTTAAATCTTCAGAATCACATTTCGCCAGCAGCTCAAGAATATCATGTAAATGACTCTGTGTAGCCTTATTTCCTGCACGTCTTGGGCAAATTTCTCCAGGCAAAATTTTTTTCCAAAAAGTAGACTTTGCGGCCGCAACAGCAGCTGCATCGAAGAATTCCAAGGCATGCCGAATAATAAGATCATCACCAACACCATTATTTCGGCTAAACTGCAAAAAAATCAGAACTGGCACATAAACCAGTTCTCCGCTCGCCATTATTCCAGAGCGATTATCACCCAATTTACTGGTGGTTTCCTTACGAGAAAAGTAAGGGAAGTGTTGAGGGTTGGCTACCTTGTCCCAGCAATTTAAGGGGCGCGCCCGCTGGGTACCACGGCTCTTGCTACCAACTCACTCCCCCCTTCTGCTTACTTTTTTTTTCGCCACCTCTATCGGAGCGTGATTGCCTATAAATATCGGAATTCCTAATTATATTCTTACTGCTTGATGGCTAAATGAAGTGTCTAATTTCTTGCTAAAAAACTAGTCAGACAGGTTTCGTAAGAGATCTTCCTTTGTCGAGAGATTGCAAAATAAGTTCATAAAAACTTGCCAAACAGCTTTGTTTAAAATCCAGAAAAAGGTTATTATTTAGTTTTTCACGGAACGAAATCTATTTGGACTTTTTTTCTATTTGAATTCGCTTTTTTTTATATGTTTGTAGTGTTAAGCTTTTACGAACATTTACGATTTTTTTAACTAAAAGAATTGATCCTGAAAAAGAGGTATTCTAGGAATTGAGGATTTAATCATCGTCAACAAATGTGTATAAACTTATTAGATACAAAGATTCAACTTAAGACCGAGAAGAAGTTAAAGGGTAAATTTCAAAGAGCGATTCTTTAAGATTGCTAACATATTATCTATGGGTACAAGAAAAAAATCCAGTAAGCATGATTATAATCTTACACAGTTAAACCCCCCCCCCACCCCTGGTAGACTCGAAATATATAAAAAGGGCAAAATTAAGATTCAGAGAAAATGTGGTACGTTTCTGGTCAGAGTTAGTCTATTTTTAGCAACTTCAACTTATTTAATTTAATTCTTCATTGAGTATAGAGTATTAGATTCAGACAACAACGGCAAGATTAGATGCGGAAAATAAAGGACTCTTGGAAACTACTGTTCATTGAGAAAATTTTTGGCAAACAGGGGGTTGTCGGGGATGACTAGTTAATCTTAGAAGAAATGGAATAAAATCTTCGTCATTAGAAAAAAATATATGAATTTTGTTTCTGCCGATTTTTCTAGGATTCGCAAAAGATCTAGTAGGGTGGGCATTGTCCACCTGTGCCCCTCCCTAGCTAAGCCCGTGGTATTGGTAGTAGTAATAGTAGTAGTATCAGTACTACCAGTAGTAGTAGTAATAGTAGCAGTAGTATTAGTAGTAGTAGTAGCAGTAATAGTAGTAGTAGTAGTAGTAGTAGTAGTAGTAGTAGTAGTAGTAGTAGTAGTAGTAGTAGTAGTAGTAGTAGTAGCAGTAGTAGCAGTAGTAGTAGTAGTAGTAGTAGTAGTAGTAGTAGTAGTAGTAGTAGTAGTAGTAGTAGCAGTAGCGGTAGTAGCAGTAGTAGTAGTATTATTAGTAGTAGTAGTAGCATTAGTAATAGTAGTAGTGGTAGCAGCAGCAGTGGTAGTAAGGATAGTAACAGAAGTGGAAGGTGTAGCATGCATCCAATGGCTTTTGGTTACTACAATACCCCCCACAACATATGCTGTAAGTATAAACTTCCTACTCTAAGTCCTTCCTAACACACTGTTGATACTCCCTTTTGACAACCTTTATGCACATAGTGTATTTTGATTTAGGTCACCTTCCCCCTCAACATTCTTTTGAATCTTTTTGTTAACACTTTTAGCCTTAGTAGAGGTCACAATAAAATAGTAGTTTTAGTGGTGGATGTAGTGGTAGCAATAGCAGTAGTAATAGCAGCATGCACATATTGTCTTCTGGTCAATTGATCATCCCACACATCATTCCCAGAGAGTTACAGGTTAATACTCTAAGCCGTTTCTCAGAGTTGCTCTTTTGAAAATAATTTGTTTTACCTTAACACTACCCTCAACATTCCCTGAAAGCTCTACCTTAATACCTCCAAAGATTGTGAGGGGGGGTGTCATCTCCAGAGACAAAGCTATTGGAAATTTCAACTATCCTTAACTAGTTCAAGTTCAAGTTCATTTATTTATTAATCGCACTTACATGTATATATATATATATATATATATATATATATATATATATATATATATATATATATATATATATATATATATATATATATATATATATATATATATATGACATAGGCCCATGGGGAGACAAGCTCGAAAAACTAGGCCTAGACAAAGAATAAAATAATAACACACTACAATACAAAGATAAACATGACGGCAAAGATACAATAACACAACAATAGTATGAAAGTAGCAGCTAGCTCAGGATCATTCAATACTGTTGAAGAAATTAAGAATGTAATATTATTAAATATAAATTAATACTGGAAGATAGCTGAGAGGCCCATAATCACCCAGAGCAACGATCCATACAAAAACTTTGCCTTACTAAAAAGATACTTAATTAATTAAAAATAATCCTGAACTAAATGAAATTTAAGTTTCCTTTTTATTAAATGGATAGAGGAAAATTTATCAACAAGAGCCTTGTGAGCATCCCAGCACCGACACAAACGGAGCGAATTTAGATCTCTCAGGATTATACTTGTCAATGTAGATATCCTTTTTTTGTCGAGTGTTATAATTATGTAAATCTTGTGATTGGGAGAACAAACTTTGATGGAGATAATATGGCGGTAATTTCTTAATGTCATAATTGATTTTGAAAAGAATTGCTCCAAAAGCAAATTGTTGAGAGACTGGAAGTATATCTAGATAAGTATATAAAGATGCAGTAGAAGACCTATTTGGATGTTCAATAGGTGATGGAATGAAAAGTTTAAGGATTCTTAGGGCTTTATTTTGTAAAATCTGTATTGGTTTAATATGGCTTTTAAGTGTAGATAAATATACTAGAGAACAATAATTAATATTAGTCTGAATCAGAGCAAAATAAATACTTCGTAAAGCAGAGTAGGGCAAGCAAAGCTTTAACCTTCGCATTAAACCAACATACCTTGAAATCTGTAATCGTAGATTTTGAATGTGTGTTTTAAAAGATAAGCTTTCGTCAATCACAAGTCCAAGGTACTTTGTAATTTTCACCCGAGATATTGATAATAGATACTTTGAAGAAGTAACTCGGGTAATACGAGGGCAGATATTTGACTTTCTGTCGTAAATTATGAAATTGGTTTTTGATACATTCAAAGCAAGAAAATTTGAAGAACACCAATCAAGAACATTAGAAAGTGCAGTATTCAGTTTTGTCTCCAACTCCTCGTCATTCTTTTCAGAAATTGAAACTGCCGTATCATCAGCAAAATGTGTGTTGAGACACGGGGATGTAAAAGCGCGGTGAAAATCATTTATATAAATTAAACAAAGGAGAGGACCTAGGACGGTAATTTGATGGATTTTCAGGAGAGTCACCTTTGTGAAGCGGAACTATCCGCACTTCTTTAAAAGCAGATGGGAAAACTCCAGTTTTAAATGAAAGATTAATTATATGCTGTAATGGTAATATTATTGCAGACAGTATTTCTTTAACAATTTTAGAACTAGACCCGTCAATTCCCGCTGAATTACCTGGATTTAGATCACACACTTTTTTTGTTATTTCAGAATGAGAAATAGGCCCGAGAAAAATAGAATTACTTTGAGGAGATGGAAGGTATGAAGAAAAATGTTTATTACTACGTGAATCAAACTGGTTCATTACTGATGAAACAATTTTCTCTCCTATTTTAGCAAAATGAGTATTCAAAATATCAGCCACTTTCTCCGATTTATTAGTAGTCGAACCATCTTCTAAACTAATAACTTCAGGATAATTAGACTTACTTTCTTTTTTTATAAAATAATTAATTAAAGACCACGTTTTGCGAGGAGAATTTTGAGCTTCTTCGAAAGACTTTTTATAATACAATTGTTTCGACAAACGTATCATTGTGGTTAATTTATTTTTGAAAATTCTAAAATTTTTAATATTATAATCAGTTGGATTCTTTAACTGCTTTTTAAATAACTGATTTTTTTTCTTAACTGATATCAAAATTCCAGACGTTATCCATGGCCTTATAGGAAATTTTTCTTTGCAAATTTTAATCGTAACAAATGGGCAACTAGAATCAAGGCAGCAATTGAAATTTCTTAGAAAATTATCAGTTGCCATATCTGTATCCTCCGTGGGTATTACCTCCTGCCAATTCAATAGTCCAAGGCTTTCATTCAGGTGCTTTAATGTTATTTTATTTATTAACCGTCCTTGACGTTCCTTACTTACCTGTGGTATTTTATAAGTAAAAGCTAAATCTGAAACCAGCAGGAAATGATCCGATGTATCACTTAAAACAGCAAAATTTGCTTGAATAGGTAAAGATGTAAAAATATTATCAATGAGAGAAGCAGAACTAGGTGAAATTCTTGTAGGTATCAGGCAAGTAGGAAGCAGATACGCAGAAAAGCAAGAAAACAATAACTCAACAGAAGATTCATTTGAAGTTTCTAGAAGGTCAATATTGAAATCTCCGGAAAGGATTACATCTTTATTTTGAAAATGGGGTTGATGCAAAAAATCATGGAGTTTAGAGAGGAAAGATTTGACTGGAGAAGAAGGCGGTCGGTATACTACGCAAAAAAAAAACATCTTTTTTTCCAAGACTAATTTCAGTCACCATTACTTCAAAAAGCATTTCCTCATGAGAACCTTCCAGATTTGCAATGCGTCGAAAAGAGATACCTTCTTTAACTATTACTGCTAAACCACCTTGGCGCCTAGTCAATCAGTTTTTAAAAATAAATTGATATCCAGGAAAAACAACCTGAGGAGTCAGGTCTGTAAGAAAAGTCTCACAGAATCCAACGACATGACAAGATAATTTATGAGCTACATAAATAAGATCATCCTGTGAACTAAACAAACCCCTACAATTTAAAAATCCTGTTCTCACAACACCGGTACTGGGAAGATCAGAAACTTCGGAAGGTATTTTATATTTACAACTTGGAAAGTTAATTAGCCCACCGTCATTTATCTTATTTCCTGAAAATTTATCATGGCTCTGGAATATGGAAAAATCAAAAGGGTTAGACTCAAGGTATCTCAGTCTATCCCCAATGCAATTATCATCCAATGTGCAAAATCAGAATTATGATCCGAACTAGCAGAAACTTTCGCAAAATGCATACCGTCTGAGTCTTAAAGTAGCAAAAACAACTGAACCAGTGAGAACTCGAAAATAATGAAAGAAAAAGAAAAAGAAGACAACAAAATACAAAAAAAAGGACCATGATTATTACGGCTAGATCGTATTTAAATTTTAACCATGATGACGACAAGAAAAAAAAGAAACAAATATATATATATATATATATATATATATATATATATATATATATATATATATATATATATATATATATATATATATATATATATATATATATATATATATATATATATATATATATATATATATATATATATATATATATACATATATATATATATATATATATATATATATATATATATATATATATATATATATATATATACATATATATATATATATATATATATATATATATATATATATATATATATATATACCCACATATACACATACACATACATATCTCCCTACAAATTAAAATATAACCCATACTAACAGCAAAAATCATCACTTATCTCGACAAAATCCCCATCAAAAAAAAAGAAAAGAAAAAAGAAGAACTTTCAACTGTTGTCACTTAAAAGGAATAATAGACATTTTAAATAATCATTATAATCTTCACTGGAGTTCAATAATAACTATTAAGCTTCATGTTGGTCATCGTATTTTATCCACTTATCAGAGTTCAGGTGACATACTTCTAACCATAGATCAGCTCCCTTTCGTTTCATCCTGGAGGACTCCCATTTTCCAGCTTCGCGCAGACCTTTAGCCTTAGCAAGGAGGTTGTTCCTGATATCGTTAAGTTTGGGAGGAAGATCAGACACAACGCGAGCTCCGGACCCTTTAAGCTTCCCCACATTACGCATAATTAATTGCACATCTTTGTCGTTGCTAAGGGAAAGAAAAACTGGTTTTAACGTCTCAGTTTTCGATGAGCCTCGCCTAGTGGTTATGTTATTGCTTGTTTTAGACCCCAGTCTATACAAATTGTCAATTGTAATAGGGCTAGAAATTCCCAAAGTATCACTGATCCATGCTTTCACGTTAGATTCCAGGGTTTGGTTACCCTTTTCGTTTCGTAGACCATGAATGATGAGGTTTTTTTTCTGCTTTTTAAGTCAATTAGCAATAGTTCTTTCGAAAGTAATTCGCAGGAAGCTTTATAAGCATTCAATTGACTTTCAAGTTCACGAATCCTATTGCCACGTTCTATTCCATCCGATTTTATGACTTCAATATCAGCTTTCAAACTCACAAACTTTAGTGACAATTCGTTTTGGTTTGCCAAAATTATATCAAGTTTATCAAGTTTCATCAGCTTGGCATTAATGCTAACTTTAAAGTCCTCAAAATCCTTTTTGCTGACGCTCGCCATCATTAAATAAATCAATAATTACGATCTAGTTAAAATCACCTTAGATCATTCCTTGCTATCAACAATAATCTTATGCAAAAAACAGGTTTTGCACCGTTGACTTTAGCGAGATGCTAACACCCTGAATGACCAGCCAGAGAATAACAATTGTTATAAACGACCATATTAACTTTTCATATGATGTCTTTGGGGGAATACGGGGCGTGGGGGCTGCTTGCCCTCCGATTGCTAATGACTCTAAAATTGGGCACCAGAACTTTTAATTCTGGATCGAATGTGATCCCTCCAAAGTTTTTTTGTTACGATAACTACTTCCATACAAAGTGCTTTGGTGAATAAGGAGGAAAATGTAATGCATAGAGCGCACTTTGCTCTTTACTTAGGCAGAAAAATTGAGCTGCCAATTATTCAAAATTTTGCCGTCTGTGAAATATTTAATTGAAATTTCATGTTTTAAATATATTTTTTATATATAACAGCTCAGAAAGACATTTTGTCACTAATGCAACTTGTACTACCCAGATTAACAACAAAGTCATAGTTTTTCATTGGCTAAAGTTCTCATAATTATAACTAATTTTTTTCTGACTTTTTAACTAAAAATAAAAATTGAAATCCAACGAACAGTGAAAAGAGACTTACCAAACAGTACCAAAACAATTCTGTTTAAGGGGATGGTCACTCCTCTTCATTGACTCTTGTGAGTTCATATTTTATAAGGCAAAATGTTTATTACTATTGAAGAGTTCACATGAAAATATGCTAACCTTCCGTAGCGTTTGTGATGCTCGAGCACTAGGACTCTTCCCTACAAACCTAGGACCAGATAAATAGAGATAAAAAAGGAAAATTTTGAAAAAAAATGTTCTGCTGAAAGCTATAAACTTACTGCAAAGGTTTTATTTAGGATACTCGCTAAGGATATTTATAGAAACATTATATAAAACAAGAAAGACGAATATCAAAACTCCCTTGACTTGTTTTACTCATAATCCAGTATATCTGTTCCTTTCCATCATCTAAGTTTTTTTTTTTAATTTATCATCTTCAAGCCTATTCTTCTTTGAGGTCACAATGGTACTTCCTACAAAAAGGTGGTTGACAGAAGCAGATGAAATGATTGACGTAAAATTTCTGCAAAATACTTTTGAAAATGTTGGATAAAGAAGAAACGAACCAACTATTTTCCTCTTGTCTCCAATAAATTGTAGATTCTCTAGTTTTAAAAAAGATATGTGCTTTCAGGCACAGCATCATTTGCAGGACTATTCCCGTCCAAATACGAAAACAAGTCTAAAACATTCGATTTCACTTGTATGCCTGATTTTTGGCTTGGGATAAGCCCCTTGCTTTTTTCTTTGTGTTCAGAAGCTGTCACCACAAATCTCATCTTAATGAGTAAATGATCAGTCAAGGTTGCTCTTTTATATTCTGAAAACCTCCTAGTCTTGAAAATGGCATAGCTAGAAGTTGCAATCACAAACTCCCTAAAGTGCTGTCATATAAGGCTATAGGCAGAACCTTAGACAAAAGTTTCTTCAATAATCAAAGAATAATAGAACCTCTCGCCGCAACATGACCAAAAATAAAACCGGCAGCCGATCAAATCAATAATCTGAAGTTTCAACTTTTGGGCTAGATAGACCAGAGGAGCCCCAGCCTGTATGTTTGTCTGTTAGTCTAACTTGTCAGATTGAATAATTTTTCTTAATAGATTCTGGCATACATAAACTAGAAAGTGCACAAAAACACTATCCATTTTACGTGCATAACTTGCTAGTTAAACGAAGCAGAATAAAACTTGAAGAGCCAAAAAAATTCAGTAATTTTCCCACTTTTCTGCCTCTCACTGAGTGCCAATTTAGTGCTAGAAACCTGGTGCTAGTTGCGTAATTTTAGTTTAGTTCATGTATTATAAATTCTATATTAATTGTTTGGTGACAATTTCTTCAAATCACGTCTTACCTTCTTTTCGTGTTTTTGATTTAAAACAAATTTTTAAGTTGTTGTTTGGACTATACAAGTCGAAAAATTGCAAGGTAAATATTGATCAGACCAATGACGTCAATCCACGGAAATAATGGGGGTGGGTTGGATTTTTCATAAGTTTAAGGGGGCGATTCTGTCACTTCTTAAAGTCAATTTATTCAAACTAATCAAAAAAGGTAATTTTTCAATGAAACACTGAAAAAAAATGTGTTTTTCAAAATACCGGACTGGGAATCTTATGAGGGGTCAATTATGGGGCAAAATCTATTATGGGACCAATAACTCCCCTCCGCCAAATGAAGCCATAATCCCGGACTAGACTGTCTGCTCTGAATCATTGTGAACACGTATTCAACGTCAGAAACTCAAACTCAAACGATTTGATTATCAAACGCCTTACACCGTTATACCGATCAGTGGGAGTTTTGTCACAAAAAAAAAACATATAATGCTCAAATCCAGAGTCACCATCATTAAATTTATATGCAACTGAACAAAAAAGTACTAAGTAAATAATGAAATTTGAAATAACATATAATTTGATTCTCCATATTTTCAGATTTTTTCCCAAATTGCTTTATATTCTCTTTTGTTACTTACAAAAAAATGCATATCAATGTGATTTTTTCAATATCTTAGATATATTACATAAAACATTTATATAAAAAAATTCTTTAGTTAATTTAAAAATAAGACCTAAACTTGAAAGTTTAAAATTTGACAATGTGGAAGATGGATGGAATAATTTCAGAAAAACAATTTCTGAAGTTGCTGATGGTGTCTTAGGAAAGTGCTTGTAGGTAGTCTCTGTAGGTCTGGTCTCTGTAGGTAACAAATTACTGAGCAATATGATACTTTTTAGACTGAGAGATGCTGTAGACAAAGTTTTAAGGGAAGAACAAGGCAGTTTTAGAAAAGGTAGAGGATGTGTCGACCAAGTTTTCACTCTTAGGTTAATAATTGAGAAGTCCCTTCGTTGTCAAACACCTTTGGTCCTCAGTTTTATCGATTAAGAGCAAGCTTCTGATTCTGTTGATAGAAAAGTGTTAACAAAGGTCTTATCCTTATATAGTACACCAGAAAAATACATTAAAGTGATTTGTGCTATGTACGAGAATAATACTGCCACGGTTTAGGTAGGAAATGAGGTTAGCAACAAGTTTTGTATTAAATCGAGTTAAGCAGGGTTGTGTTCTATCCCCCTTTATATGAATCATTTTGATGAACTTCGTCTTAAGTAGCACAGGAAAGGCAATTGGAGACCACGGAATCAAATGGTGAGGAAAAATGCTCCTTGACTTAGATTATGCTGATGATTTAAGCATATTAGATGAAAGTGTGAGCAAAATGAATGAATTTTTAGAGGTTTTGCGAGTTCAGGGTGCTAAAATGGGCTTGAAAATTAATGTTAAGAAGACTAAGTCACTAAGGCTAGGAGTAAGTCCTCAGGTTGGGAGCTTCAGTTACCTTGCTAGTATTATTAGTAAAGATTGTGGAAGCAGTGAAGATGTTAAAAGTAGAATAGCTAAGGCTCAGGGTGTTTTTTCACATTTAAAAAAAGTTTGAAAGAATTGAAAGATAAGTCTGCAAACCAAGATTAGAGTATTGGAAGGTGAAACAGTGATGACAGTGGTCAAATATGGCTCTGAAACATGGGCGCTCCGAAAAGCAGCTGAAAATTTACTAGATGTTTTCCAGAGAAATTGCCTACATATTGTTCTGGGTACCCGGCTGACTGACCGTATTTCAAACAGTAGGTTGTACGACCTACCAATCCAGCTTTCTAGGACTATAATGAAAGAAAGGTTGAGATGGTTAGGCTACGTTCTACGGATGAAGGATGACGGATTACCGAAGATTGTCCTTTTCCGTCTGGGGCTACACGGAAAGCAGGTCGTCCTTGTTTGGGTTGGGAGGATGTCATAAATAAAGATTTAAAGGAAATGGGAACTTCCTGGGAGGGTTTAAAGAGGGGGCTTTGAATAGATTATGATGGAGGAGGAGGGTGCATAGCTGTGTTAGCCTCAGGCGGCTTGGTGCTGCAGTGAGTTATTATTATTTTTAGTAGTAGTAGTAGTCAATGTCATCACTCCAAAATTTCAAAATACAAAAACAAATTTTCTTCAGTATCACCCCTCTTTAGTGATATATTCGGTTAGTTATAATTCCATAGATTTACAATATTAATAATAATAATTTATTTCTTACCCACAACAACACTATAAAAGTATTAAAATGTGGAGTACAAACAATTAAATACACACAAAAAAAGCAAAACATACAA
Source organism: Artemia franciscana (assembly GCF_032884065.1). Classification (NCBI taxonomy): domain Eukaryota; kingdom Metazoa; phylum Arthropoda; class Branchiopoda; order Anostraca; family Artemiidae; genus Artemia; species Artemia franciscana. The sequence goes on along the minus strand of NC_088871.1, from coordinate 48,042,161 downwards.
AAATGAAAAGTAATGACAATAGAATTTTTTTACGTTAATACAAAAAATTAAATAAACACACAAAATAACGAACTATGGAAAAAAAATGAACATTAGATACACACGAAAAATGAAATTCAAAAAACACAAAGAGAAAAACAAATACACACACAAAGTCAACGAAAACAACCGATAAGACGGTGGTGAGGGGATAGGCGCGCAGAAGCCGTACTGGAGAGTTGTCTGAGAAGAATCTCCAACTTAGAGTTATATCAGGAACTGAAATTTTTTTAACAAGAGTCCGGTTTTTTGTCCAAGGTGGAAGATAAAGAAGAAATTTGCAAAATTTGAAATAATTTATACGAATTCTATTTAAATTACCATTATTAAGAAGGGGGAAAAGACCTGAAGCATAAAGGACAGAATGATCACAGAAAGTAGAATAAAGTTTAGCCATCGCACGTCTATTATACTTCCCTCTATTTGCAACAATTTTTGCATAACCAATCTGAATCTTTTTACTTATATCACAAACAGTACGCTGACATAAGCTCGAAAGATTGTTAGTAATAGAGATGCCAAGCCAACGAATACAATCAACAAGAGGGATAGTGAAGTTATCACAGTGAAAGGGAGTAGCAGTAGTGCAGCTATAGGGAAGAAACTCATATTTATCTATATTAATTGAAAGGTCAATATTAGAGAAAGCATCAGAAACTATAGAGGCCATTTTGGAAAGACCCTTTTTGGAACGGCTAATCAGAAGCAAGTCGTCAGCATACGCAAGATAAGAAACATCCACAAGACCAGAAAGGTAAGTACCTGAAATCTTAGCCAGCACACTAGAAACACAAATCTTAAAAAGCGTAGGGGACAGAACACCACCCTGCCTAACTCCTCTTCACATTCTTATAATAGTGTCTGGTGTAGATCTTAATTGAAGAAACGAATTTGAATACCAAAACCTAAGAAGCATTATAACAGAGAGATTGACCTCAGAATTATACAAGGAAAAAATGAGCTGACTATGGACCACACTATCAAACGCTTTCGAAAGATCCAAAGCACAAATATAAAGATCATTTCCCTTGGAAGAATTATCAGCCAGCAAAGAAGACAGAAACTTATGCGCATACTGACAACCCACCCCACTCCGAAAACCAAATTGGTTCTCATCCTCAATAATATTATTAGTCAAAAATGGTAGAAGGATATACTCAAAAACCTTACTAATATTACAAGATACAGTAATAGGTCGATAGCAAGAACAGTCAGTCGGTGACTTTCCCCTTTTTAATATTGACGAAATAGTGCCACACAGAAAACTCTCAGGTACATATGAAGTACATAGACACATTTGAAAAAGAAGCTGAAATGAGATATAAGGGGGGTGTATTCAATCGGCATATGCATCTTAGAAATACCATCCTTATCTATTGAATCAGATTTTAAACTTTTAACAGCATTAATTACGGAAGAGAAATATATGGGCACTATATGGTGTTCCGAAAACGTTGTACTAAAGAGGGGGGTAAGAAGGCGAGTATATACAGAATGCACTGAATAATTAATCACTGAAAAAATCGAAGAATAATGTTTATACCAAGCTGAAGGTGGAAGGCAATTACTTGTCATAGTTTCATCATTTATCTTGTCAGAATTAATCACTTCTCACCAATCCTCCCTACTTACAGGAAAATCCATACCGCGGTAACTTGCCGACCTCAGATAACGTTTATAATTGGTTTTAGTTTTGCGTTTGATCTCAGCGACACACCCAGAACTTTGCCAACCGCATTCATTTCATATCTGGAGCCATAATTTTGCTTTATTTCTTATCGACTTTAAACAAGGGTCCATTGACCAGACAGGTTTTTGTGTTCTTTTACGAATACGTTGTCGAGGTACGGCAGCTTCTACTGCCCTTTTCATACACATCACAATTTGATTATAACAACAGTCAATATCTGCTTTACCATTCGTATGTACCTAGCGCTGAAGAAGATGATATGGAACACGTATGGTAGAAAGAAGGGTTGTCAAGGTAGAGATGTAGTGCGGTATATTGGCTTTGCTCCAATTACTTTTTTCAAACCACTTCGATTTTTCTCGCGAGCAATTGGTTTCCGATAGATCAATATCCATTGTAAATGTCGCTGAAATTGGCATGTGGTCAGTATCTTGCTCGTTAACATGAACAGAAGCAGAAGAAAAGATAATACCAGGCGTAGCAAACAATATGGTCAATATCACTTGTGCTTCCAGAATGATGAACATATGAAAAATTGTGGGGTTTGGGCACAACGTGGTACGAAGGAAGACACTCAAAAAGCAATTCACTTCTCACAGAAGATCGATTAATATCAGTATTTAGGTCCCTAGTTATTATATACTGTAGAGAGTTTAACAGTACCTGATTCACAAGATTCTTAAGCAGACCACACGGCTTTCCGAATTTAGTTAAGGATCTGATCGAGTATCCATCGTATGGGAGATAAGAGTTTATAAATATACAATACTGCCAACACGCACAGCCAAAAAAATTCGTCGGAGTAGAAGAGTACTGGGGAGGGTAGATGCATGTCCCGTTTAAAGACACAGGCTAGTCCACCGGAAGGGCGACCGCCAGTAGCTTTTACTGCACTCAGGAACGCAGTATGATGCTGACTTCGACGCAAAAAATTCAAACTTGAAGCAGTAAGAAGATGCTCCTGAAGACATACCAAATCGTAGGAACCGTACAACTCGTCAATAACAAAATCCTTATCTTTGGTGCCATTTATATTGAACGAAATAACTGAGATTGATGCACTCATGGTTGAAAGGTGGATTTGCACTTTATTCGATTCTTAATAACGGGGCAGGAAAAGCTATAGAAAGGGTGTTTTTGGCCGCAATTGGGATCAGCAATGCATGGCTCATCTTTTGTTGATATGTGTTGCCCTCCACAACAAGCACATTTCGGGAGAACACTGGGACAGGAGTACTGAAGATGGTCTAGTGATCGGCATTTAAAACAGCATTTGGGTAGGTCCTTAAACTTGTAAACAGGAAAAATTTCATAGCCCACTCTGAGGCCATGCTTGAAATATGTAGATTGCGCAAAAGAATCAAAAGCTCGATTTTCACAGACTTAGATAGGCCCAATCTCTTAGTATCTTTGACACCGTGTTGGTTTCCGAGTACCGTAATGTCAACGTCGGTAGGAATATTACGTGATATACCAAAAAACCGCTTGGAAACCACTTTTGTTGTAGTACCGGAGATTATATTCTGGATTGACGAGCAGAAATCCTCCGTAGCAGACTTGTCCATATTAATATACCACTTGTCATTGATGGGCTTTACGCTACGTACTAATTCATGTCCAGTAATTTGGTCTATAGCTGCTTTTCGCTTAAGAGGGTCAGAGAAGGCGTCCGGCACCTTTGAGACGATAACTGTTGCATGCGAATCTAGCACTGAAGCCGGCTTGGGTAATTAGGGGAAGCTCAGTTCATAATTGTCAAGTTTTGAAGACATTCCCAAAACAACTTGATGGAGCTCACTAAATTTTGAGAATAAAGAGGTGTAGGCAGTGGCAGGGAGGCAGGGTACTTCCGTAGGGTGCTTTATAACGAATGTCGGAACATCAGTGTCAGTCTCGTCAAGACATTTTAATAAAGTAATTATGTCGCTGAAATGGCTAACCAATGCATTATTTTCCTTCCGAATGGGGCAATCTTCATGACCCGGACAAAGCTGCCACAATAACGTCTTTGCCACCTTGACCGAATTAGAGTAAAAAACTCCACTCCATGCCTTTTAATCACGTCATACTCTGCTCCAATTAGCAAATTGCTCTGTACAAAATTCAATACCGGCGAATAAACAAGGACAGGATCATCGTCACTGGTAACAAGCATCACGCTGGTTCTATTAATTCAATAATAATAGCTCAATAATTTTTTTCTACAATTCATGCACAAATAGTTCTTTTGATAATCCTCTTATGTAGGTCAAGGTTACACGTCACTTTATCCTTAACCAGTTATTGCGAAACCTTGAATTATAATGAACTAATTTTCATTCGATGAGAGCTTATAGCCGAGTGTTGAAATAGTTCACAATTCTTAAGCTAAAAAGGGCTTACTGAATTAATAAGTTCATAAAATATCCAATTTAATCCAGGTGTGTTCACTTTGAACTCAAAATCAGGACTGATTCATGTTTCAAATAGACATTTAGACTGCATTGTTTTTTTTCTGATTGTCGGGCAAAAGTTTTAGATGTTGAATGATGTCCTTTGTAAAAATCTTTTTAATATCCACAGGCAGAATTTCCAAGCTCCTCAAATAAGTTTCCGATGGATCTAGTCAGTGATAGGTGCTTCAAAAATTCTACTTGGATCGAAGGATTGGACAATAACAATAGCTGTGACTGTCTAGGATATGAGACTTGAATTTGAGCCACACTTGAATAAGACATTTGAATTACAAAGTGGACAGACTGTTGACAATATTTGGTAACATTGCTCTTTACCGTTTTATTTTGTGTATTTTTTATGTCGACTCGGACTAACAAAGCAGGTATTTTTTTTTTGTTGGTATTTTCCGACGTAAGACGTCAATCCCTTTAATGCTGAATTAACCAGGCACCTGCTTTTATTTAGTTAATTAACTAATTCTAATGCTCCTCGCCCATTTTGAGGAAAAAAATTGGTTGTAAACAAACAATAATCGTCGTTTAACCTTGCATTATGAATTTACCACCCGGGTTTATAATTTTAATGTCGACGGAGGGAAAACTAAGAACTAAACTCAACACAGTCCAATCTGAGGCCAGAACGCCTTTCTGGTCGCCTGCTATAGTGATTGCGGCATCTAATATTTAGCTTAAGGAGGTCATATATTCCTTATCCAAATAGATAAAAAATAATCCTTGTTTTGAACTTTAGTTAGAATTGTAGTTGATAGATATTTAAATTTGCACAAAAGATGACATGGGATGAAGGTGATCAGACTGCTGATATTGTGGAAGCAACTCAGGTACCAATTTTAAAGATGAATTTTATCTTGATTCAACAGTAATCTAAGGTATGATACCCAGCAGCATAGTTGGACAGCTAATCACCGCTTTATCAGATATGCCTAAATCAGCTATGGTTACATTGCTGTGAAATATTGGTAAAATTCTAGTTCATTGACTTCTTGCTGTCTTGGAATGGGTTTAGGTTAGGAATATGAAACTTTCATGAATGGGGTTACAGGCTATTGAAATTTTGACAAAACAACATTTTACCTTAATTTTCAGTTACTAGTCGCTTTTTCTATGCCTCTAGTTCTGAAAATGCAATTCCTGTTATTTGAGTATAATTTTGAGCCATTTCAATGTTTTTTTTCACAATTTAGGAAATGTATTTGCATATCTTTAAAACCTTATAAAATAAAATTGAGCAAAGTTATGAAACTGAAAACAATTTTGTTATACTTTAGTTAAGCAGAAGATCTATTTTGCAAGGTTTCACTTTTATAAAACATTTTTTTAAAGGTCATCAAAGGTCAGGGTCCTCTAGAGAGAGAAGGAGTAGAAATAGTCGCTTCAAAATACCTTCCTGGGACATACTTTAGTCTGTAGATTCATCCCCAAAAGTTTTATTTTTCCTAACTTAAACCCTTTCTGAGATAGCAAGAAGTCAATTAACTAGAATTTTACCAAAATATTTATTACAATACACAGGAAGTTGATTGTTTCTCAGTCAGTTTTATTGAAATTTCATTAATTAATACGTTATTTGGCTAGCTTAAATATTTCAACCTTATGCAATGCTAAAAATTTTAAAATTGCTGAATGTCAGCAGTAGAGCCTTATCACAGAAACACACATGGAGCTTGATGATAAACTTTGAAATGCTGTCCAATCTTAGACAATGGTTATTAAAGTTTGGCTTACTTCAAAATAGCCTAAGCTAACCTAGCCTAGGCTATCTTGATGAGAATACTCTCAATATCCTACTTTGACTGCACCACTCCTGGACAAATACTTTCACTGATAAAGTTTAAGAATAGCAGCTCTCCACAAGGAGATATGCTAGAACAAAAAGGGCAACATTTTCAGATTGCTAATTTTGTGCTCATTTTATAAGGTTTAATGCAGCTTTTTCTGTATTACAGCTTATATTTTGGGTAAAATTTGATCCTATATTACTATTAAAAGTGTAAATCCTTGCTTACTTTAGATAAAGTCAACTTTTCAGTGTTTTTTTTAAGCTACTATATTCTATAATTCAATCACCAGCATTGAACAACAATTATTACCTTTTATGGTGTAGTTCAAACGGGAATGTGGGCATTTAAACATACCCTTTGGTCAAGTCTATATAACAATGTTTTGATGTGTCTTATCTGAAGGCCTTTAAACAGGGGTAAATAAAGATGAGAAGATAGAACTTTAGGGGTTTCTCACTCAAAATTACAATTTGGTGCTGGTTATCCTTACCAATTCTTCATTATTTATACAATAAAATTTTTTTTTATTTATTAATAGGTAGTTTCGTGTCTGTATGCTACTTATTCTCCCCTTAATTTGATTCTTTTTTTTAATTGATTCTTTTTTTTGGAGGCTTTAAATGATAACAAAAGTTTATTGTTAACCTCTATACATAACTTAGAGAGGTACATAACATAGTAAATAACTATATGTAATAATAATGCCCTTAGAGAGATGTAAAAATAAAAATAAAAGCCATGGTATATGCTTTCTCTGAAGTTTGTGCCATTACAAGAACAAGCAGCTTAAATGTAATTAAATAAAAAAAAACAAGTTTTTTTGGCTGAAAGTAAAGAGCAACATTAAAACTTGAAACAAACAATTATTAGTCTGTATATGAGGGAGTTTACCCCCTTGTCAATACCTTGCCCTTTACGCTAAAGTTTGAATTTTTTTCTAATTCTTTAAGAATGACCTTTGAATCACAAAGGCCATTTAATTAGAATACATAGCTCTTTTGAAAGTACTAAAAAATACTTTAGCATAAAGAGTGAGATATTGATGAGGGATTGAACCCCCTGATATACATAATCATTTTTGTTCATTGTAATTTTTGATGTTGCTCCTTACTTTCAGTTGAAAAAACTAGTTTTTTTTTTTTATTTCTGGTCCTTCTTTATATAAGGCTGGGAAATCTGATGGCCCCTTCATGGAAAATCCCCTTTTCCTATGAAACTTTTCTCCATGTAAATATCCTCCAACATAGCCACCCCCCCCAGAAAAAGTCTCCCTGAAGACGTCTGTATACTTTGCAATAATCAATGTTATAAGTATATAATGTGTAAAATTCACTGCTTCCAGCCATTCCCCAGAGACTTGGGGGGGGGGAGGGATAACTTTATCCTCCAAGTGTGTGAAGGGGCCTAGTTGCCCTCCCATTTTTTGGTCACTTTAAAAAGGCTCTAGAGCTTTTAATTTCCATTTGAATGAGCCATCTTGCAATATTCTAAGACCACTGGGTTGATACAATCACCCTGGAAAAAACAACAACAAATAAACACACATCCATAATCTTTCTTCTGGCAAAAAACATGAAATTCCACATTTTTGTAGATAAGAGCTAGGAACCTCTACTGTACTAATGCCAAAAGAAGCTAATTAAAAAAAAGCAAAATCAGTAAACTATTATATTTAGTCTAAGGCTACATTTGGCCTGTTGTGGGGGGGGGGTAGTGTGTTGACAGTGATTATTATGCTGAAAAAAGTATTGATCTGCAATTCAAATGTTATGTTACTCTTTTCTATCTGATTTCTGTCCTATAGAAATATTAATCCTAGAGGAAGAATCCAGAGGAAGGACTAGGAGATAACAAGGAAGCCTTTGCTGCTAGAGAATCAGCCATATCATTATATTTTATACCTTTATGACTAGGAACATGTTGAAAATAAACTTCATTTTCTATTAATTCTATTAATATTTTGGATCAGTAGTAATGCTGATTTAGAGTCGGAGAGACAGAGTATATTTTCAGATTCCATGTTATAATTTACAAGTGCATCCAAGGCCAGGCGGATGGCACATAATTCAGCAGACAAGATAGAAGATCCCAATGGAAGAGGAGAATAAATATTCAAATTCAGGGATGGGATACATGCTCCTGCTCCAGCTGTTTCCCTCTGGACAGATCCATCTGTATATATTTTTCTATAGTTGGGGTAAGCCTTTGAGATGTGTTCACCCAAAATAGTCTGGATCTCATAATTAGGAATCATATTTTTACTAATGGAGATAAGTTCTACTTGACAGCTTGGAGGACTCATTTCCCGTGGGGGGGGGGGGGACTCAGTAAAGGGATATGCATAAAGCGAATGTTGATTCCAGTTTGGGACCTCCAGTTGAAACTGATTCCATGATGAATGGGCATTGGGACAGGCTGACTTCTCAGCGCATGCTTGGTTCCATAAGCCTGGATTTGCGAGAAATACTTTATCCTTAGACTAGAAGCTCTTTCACTTAGGGACACCAATCCCAACAGTATTCTTAACTTTGACAGAGGAGTATGTTTATGCACACCCAAAGCTATTCGAATAGCAGAATTTTGTAAAGATTCAAGGATTTTGAATGAGGATGGGAGACGAGCTGAAAAAAAATTGAATCCCATATTTTATATTTGAACGAATATATAATTTGTAAAAATCCAAATTATTTTTGGGTGACATCCCCACTTACTTCCAGCAAGTCTTTTTAGAATACAAAGTCTCTGAATAATCAGAGATTTCAAAGAATTAATATGTTCATGCCACTGCATTTTAGAATCCATAAATAAACCAAGTAACTTCACTGAATTGCAATATGGGATCTCCCTTGAGAAAATTGTCAGTGGATTAGGAGGATCTAGAGTACCATTAGTAAATATAATGGCTTTAGTTTTACTGATTGAGATTGGGAAGTCAAATGCTAAAGAGAATCTCTGGACTAAACTTATATCCTGTTGAATAAGACTTTGAAGAAGGCCAATATCCCTTCCTGACTTCCAACTAATCAAATCATCTGCACAAAGGCCAAATGATGCATGAGATACTTGAAATTCAGAAACATACAAGTTGAATAGAAGAGGACTCAATATTGCACCTTCAGGAAGTCCTCTCGGGGCATTGCTCACTTCTAGACTGATTTACCTGAACGTAAAAATATCTATCAGTTAGAAAAGACTTTATAAAACTTATAAAAGGATACGGGAAGTCAAGATTTATTAGGATTTCCAATAATTTATTGTGGACTACATTTCCATAGGCATTCGACCAGTCAAACAGAACAGCCATTGTGACATGTCTTATTTTGAGAGCGTTACAAACATCAATTTCTAGCCGGGTAATGTTGTCTAAAGAGCTATGTTCTTTTCTGAAACCTGTTTGTTCACTAGGAAAGAGATTGTTGACTTCAGCAAACCACTCAATTCTTGATAAGAAAAGCCTTTCCAGGACTTTCCTAAAGGAAGGTAATACCGATATAGGACGGTAAGACTTGAGATCATTAGATGAATAAGAAGGTTTTAAAGCTGGGAATACCTGAGCAATCTTCCAGGCATCTGGGAACTTTTGACTTGACCAAATAAAATTATAAAGACTTAAGAGGGCTGTATGGACCACCTTTGGGGACTCAAGAATCCACTTCGTATAAATACCATCATAACCTGGGGAAGACTTGATGTTAAGAGAATTAAGTGCTATACAAAATTCATCTTGGGAAAAAAGGTTTCATCAGAGTACCCTTATAAGAACAGGTAAGAGGGTGATTACAAAAAGGGGGTCGGCTGGGATGAAAATCTGAGAAATCATTTTTAAAAACATCGGTAAACAGATCTGCCTTCTTTTTATCTGAGACAATTGGATATCCATCCTGAATGATATCATATCTACGGTCATCATTAGGCTGCTTTCCACTATTTAGTTGGCTAATGAAATTATGGACCTTTGAAATTGGGGTTCTAAAACTGATACTTGAGCTGAAATTCAGCCATGTACTCTGTTTAGCTCTCCTACAAATTAGTTTCACCTTAGCACATGACTGCTTATAAGAGATTGCTGTTGACTGAATGGGTGCTTTTGAAACATTTTACGAGCCTTTCTTTTTGCCAGAACTGCAACCCTACACTCATCATTCCACCAATTCTTGGGTCTTTTGGAGCCATTGTAAAAATGTACCCTAGTCATTGGAATTGCCAATTTAGCTGACTCCAGCAGGATTGATCTTAAATTAGACTCAATGGCATTAATATCAGAATTAGGAGAAACAAAGGAAAAATCTACTTCATTTAATATCTCACGAAAAAGGGACCAATTACCTTTGGAGTTGATAAATGTAGGGACGTAGGGTTTGGGAGTGTAGCATAAATCTTGAAATGATGTAAGAATTGCACAATGATCAGATTGAAGAGACGACACTTTTACCATCTGAACTAAATTATAATATGAAGAAGGACCTAGAAGCAAATCTATAGTTGAGAAAGAATTCGAAGAAATATTATATCTGGTCTTAAAGTCAAATGGAGTGAAAATCAAGGTGTCAGGAAGATTGGACAATATGTACTCTATTCCTCTTCCTGCTTTGTTGCTACCAGCTGATTGTTCCCAGAGAGGACTATGGGCATTAAAATCACCAAAAATAAAGGTATTATTACCTGATAATTCTGTTTCCAAGATACTTTGGATGTCCTTACTACCACATGGATTATAAAAGGATTTTATGGCAAGATGGTTACCATTGGCTAAGGTAATTAATATACCTACAACATCTATTTCATCCCTGTAGATAGTTAAGGGTTGAGGGGAGTGTTGGATTGAAACATGAACAAAAATTGCCACACCCCCTCCCTTTCTGTTAGTTGATCTATCTTTCCTGTAGCACTTGTACCCAGGCATTTTGATTTTCTTGTACTGATGAAGATTAGTCTCTTGTAGACAAATAATTCCAATTCTATTATCATTTGCACATTGGATAAGATCAGTAGGTTTATTTGAATTTAAAGAGACGCAATTCCATTGTAGTATCTGGAGCTTAGTTAACATAGGAAGGGTTGAATAGATGACATGCATGATATTTTGAGAGAATGGATGATAATTCTGTTCCTATTTTGTTGAAAATAGAATTGGAAAAGTAGTGTTCTGCAATTTCTTTTGTTATACCGGCTTTTTTATCTTTAGCCATATTTGATTGTAATATTAGGTCCACTGATGCAACATATTTAATTAAATTAGTAATATGAGGTCCAACTCTATCTTGCATAGTGATGGCTTGAGTAGAAATACTAGGAAAAGCAGCCACTCTTTCAGACCAAGATTTAGGATTAGTTTTAGATTGTTGAGGGATGGACTAGTTTCAGTCATCTTGGGTTGCTCCTTAGCCAACAGAGGGTAAGAAGTCTGAGTAGGAGGTATGGGTGCCTGATTTGGGTTGTTCTTGTGGACCTGTAGCCAGGGTTTTTAAGGAAGGGCTAAATTCCCTTCCTTGGCCTCATTAACTCTTGGACCTGATGGTACTTTGGACAGCTTGGCCAGCTCCATTGCAGCTATCGGGAAAGGGACATTTTCTTGAAGAGCAATCTTTAAAACTTTAGCTCGTTGAACATATTTAGGACATGAATTGTGATCTGTTGATCACACCATCACAGTTTGTACATTTAGGCATTTCAGTGCATCTACTTTCTGTAGACAAGGAGTGATTACCAAGGCAATTAGGGCACCCTGGTTCAGAAGAAGAACAATACTTAGATGAGTGACCAAGCTTAAAACATTTTGAGCATTGAAGAGGTTTTTCTTGGTATATTTTATGAGCTTTTTGCTGACCAAAAAGGAATACCGAGTCAAATTGGGAACTAGCAGGTAAGATAAAGAGGAAACTCTTACTGCTTGTTGTTCCCTTAGAATCTAGCCTGCCCATACGATGAACATCCAGAACCTCCAGCATTTCCCCCTTATTGTTTATAAGACCATCTTTCAAGTCATCATTTGACAGTTCCAATGGTTTGTTGTACAGTACTATTTTCTGAGAATTTTTCAGGGTTGGTTTCCACCATTCAGGTGTAACAGGGATATTGCCAATTTTATGTAGGCTAATTGCTTTGCAGGCTTCATTTCTGTCTAGAAACATAACCGTTAGTGAACCATCTCTGTTCACATTCACAGTGAGCTGCATCTAAAAGTTTTGAAAAGATTCATTCTAATATTAGTAATATTTTTGATAGAGAAAGATTTATCTTTTACTGTTGGAGTAAAGGGGATAATGGGTTTGTCCTTTATCTCCACTGCTGGAACTGAGTTTGAGAGTCCCATTATTTCAGGAGGACTCATAGAAGGCTTTTTTTGTTTCTGTTTTCTGCCCACTGTCTGAAAATCCTCATTTAGCAGGTTGTCAGTTTCAGAGATTGGTGACTCAGAGACAGTAATCATGGTTTCATTCAGGCTATCATCATTGGATACTGGAGATACAACAATAGGAATACCCGCTTCTGATAACCAATTAGATGCTTGGCCCCCTTCCCTGAGGGGTCTAGAAGAGCTTCTAGCCCTGAGGGGGCTAGAAGCCTTTGTTTTCAAGTAGATTATTTGAATAATGCTGGGAAGTAAGTGGCTAGAATTACAACTTCTGCCCTTTTTTTTAATTAGTGACTTTAAACACCCTTCAATACCAACTTTGATGGAAATTAAACATCATATGTGATACATGCACTTACAATATATCTATTTAAGACAGTTGTCTGGTCATTTAAAACCAATACCTAAATTTTCATAGAATTATCTAGACCAATCACCAGTTAAAAGAGACACCACATGTCTGCATTTGTAGGGGGGGGAGTGTATTCATGTTTTTTGGATCTTAACACTATTCTGATTGATTTTTTTCTGTTCTGATTGAATTTTTAATTCAATGTCATGCAGGGACATAAAGGGCAGGTGTCTGATCTCCAATCATTTTCAGCCTTAAGAAGGCCACTAGACCTTTTTATTTGCAAAAGGATAAAGACTCCCCCTACTTCTTTTGATTAGCTGTTCTATATGATCAGCTTGGAAAATATAATTGGCAATATATGGAAGACCCCATCATTACTAAGTTCATGGTATTGTAGTGAGTATTATGAAAGTGAAGCATGTCAATGTTGAAAATTTTTGAAAAAATAAAAAATCACGCTCTTTTTTAAAATAGTTTTTAAAAACCATAGTTATTCATAACTCATAATGACCAATAAACATAATTAGTGTATGTCATTATTACTTCTTCAGTGTACCAATAGGCCTATCAAACTAAAGGCCTGTTTTATCTGCATGATATCAATGTATTAATTTGGTATTATTTGCTGCTTTTTTGTGTTGTTTTAGTGTGGAGTCCTTGAAAGATGCAAACAGCTTGTGGAGGCAGGTTATAATGTAAACAAAAGAGATGCAGAAAATCTTACTTTACTTCACTGGGCATCACTTAACAACAGAAAAGAAATTGTGAATTACTACATATCCCAGAATGCAGTAGTTGATGCTGTTGGTGGAGTTGTGAGCTCTACCCCTTTGCATTGGGCAATCAAGTAAGTTACTTCACTGGGCATCAGTTAATAATAGAATAGAAATTGTGAAATTCTACATATCAGAATGCAGTAGTTGATGCTGTTGGGGGAGATTTGAGCTCCTCAACTTCTTATAGGTTCACATATCTCAAACATTAGGAAGAGAATGGAAGGTTTTCTAGATTGATTAAAATGTTAAATATTGGCAAAATTAGGTTTTAGGATTGCCAAAGTTTGTAGAAGATCCAATCCCCTCTTGGGTCATAACCTGGACTATTCTGCCATATGAAGCATAAAAAGAATTTCTTGGTTTTCCCTGCAAAAGGCATCAAGGAAGATTTCAGAAGTAGAGATTATTGATCAGTAGACCTAAACTAATTACTTCTGTAATTCTGCTCCCAATAGAAAGTGACTGAAACAGTGTGAGCTAAGTAAAACTTAATTTGGATATGCTTTTTAATCTGGTGTATAATCTGTATTTATCTTTGGTAATAAAATTGTAGGAATTGTTTTATGAACCAGATTTCAGTATGGAATTAGAATGAGGATAACCTGCCAGGCTATTAATTTGATTCTGAGGCTTTATTTAAATAATATAAATAATTTTCATTCTAGTCTTAATTTCTAAAGTTGTTAATCTTAATCTAAGTTTCTTGTTGTCCTATTTCTAGTTTCTTAATTTCTCGAATCATAGTTTCCTAATTCTAATATTAATTTCGTAGTGTCTAGCTTCTTAAATTTGAATTTCTTAATTCTTATATAAACATCTGCATTTCTATTCATAGAATTCTTCAGTTTGCATAAGACGTAGAAATGGGTGACAAAATATGTTTTGTGGATATTTTAATTATTTTTACAAATATCATTTTTCTCTTTTAAGAAAACCCATAAAAAAACCGATACTTTGTTTTATTTATAATCTTAATTTCCTAGTTAAATGAGCTACTCTTCCTCAGTTGGTCGTGTTCTAATTACCTCCTAAGAGCTGGATCTTCAAAAAGAGTTAGAATCAACTGGGGGGCATTCTTTAAGAAATGTTAGCCACTTTCATTGATATTATAATTACTGTAAAGAAAATCAGGCATCTTGCTTGAATCCAAACACAGGTTATACAGAAGTTCAGGAAATTAGGGTCAAATTGGAAACTGTCTAAATGTTATTTCATTGAATAGAAATGATTTATCTGTTATTATTATAAGTATTCTCAGTTTTATTTATCTCCTTTGCTTGGGCAACTCATCAATAAAGATCAAAGATCATGGAAGAGTTTCTACACTGTACTCAAAGGGAGATGCATCAAATACCATTACTAAAAAAAGTATTTATATCTGTAGGACCGATCAAATTTTTAAGAAATCTTGCAAGAGCATAGGGAGGTTTAGAAAAAGCCTTGAAGTTGGCCGGCAACCCTGATTTGTTTTGGATTGTTTTCATGGAAAGCCTTTTTTGTCAGTTTTAGCTGAAATTCTGTGAGGCTCTCAAGGAAGTTCAAAGGCTTCCTGAAGCCCCTTAAATTTGACTTTATTGATGTTTTGTTTTCAGGAAACTTGGTTTTGTAGTTTTTTGAAAACCTGTGCAAAATATTGCATACCTTAACTTTTTTTCTAATCATCCTCTGCAATCTAGTGGATTGTTCTCTTAATTTACATTGGCTATTTAACTTGACTGTAATTGGGGGATACAGCTATACAACAGCATAGGGAGTTGACAAATTGCTATATATTTCACATATTGCTTCTTATTATTTCGTGGGAATTCTCAATTTTAGCTGAAAATTTTTGAGGCTTTTGAGTAAGTTAAAAGGATTGCTAGGGCTCCTTTAATTTGGTTTTATTGATTTTTTTCTCTTTTTTTCTAATCTTCAAGTTTGAAATTCGGTCTAATAGTTTATGAAAGCCCATACAAAATAATGCATACCTTAACCTTTTTTTTCTAATAATCCTCTATGAGCTCTTGGATCATTCTCTATATTTACAGTTATTGTTTAACTTGGCAGTGATTAGTAGATCATTTGCAACTGCATAGGGAGTTTATAGAAATTGCTAAATATTGCATCCTGGAAAATTTGCATCAACTTGAACAAAAAGATGCATCTTCTGATTCAATTGTCTGCTGTTTTCAGAAGTAACCTCATTATAATAAACCTACTTTAACTCAGGAAGAACAAAGCAAAAGTGTTAAATTTGACTAGGAATCCTGAATCTGAACTAGGCATCCTGAATATTAGGAATTGTTTGAATGAATACCCCTCTTTTTTGGTTTTGGCATAACTCTCTTGGAGTAAAGGTGCTACTGTTCTTTACAATTAGATCACTAAGATATTTGTCTTACCTGTAAACTGGAACTCAATTTATAGTTTACAGAAAACCTAAGCATATATATATATATATATATATATATATATATATATATATATATATATATATATATATATATATATATATATATATATATATGTATATATATATACATATATATATATATGTATATATATATATATATATATATATATATATATATATATATATATATATATATATATATATATATATAAAAATATATACATATATATGTATATATATATATATATATATATATATATATATATATATATATATATATATATATATATATATATATATATATATATATATATATATATATATTATATATATATATATATATATATATATATATATATATATATATATATATATATATATATATATATATATATATATATATATATATATAGTATAACTCTTTTTGGTTTTATTTTTGGTTTTGGCATAACTCTCTTGGAGTAAAGGTACTACTGTTCTTTACAATTAGATCACTAAGATATTTGTCTTACCTGTAAACTGGAACTCAATTTATAATTTACAGAAAACCTAAGCATATATATATATATATATATATATATATATATATATATATATATATATATATATATATATATATAAAGAGAGAGAGAGAGAGAGAGAGAGATGTAATAGATTCTTCACTTTAAGCTCAATTGTCCTTCCTAAATTAAAAAATAAGGTATTGCCACAGCCTTAGTTGATTTTGTCCTTAAATATCTTCTTAGAGCCATATGTTCACAGATAGTTAGATTTTATAAAAGACATTCTTTTTAGAATATGTAGCCATTTACTATTATTAAAATGTACCCTATTTTCTCTCTGGGAAAATAAAATCTTAGAAAAATGTAAAATCATCATGTATAGCTGTTTCCAAAAAAACTAGAATATAGCTTGTTTTTCTTATTTCCCAGAATTTAGTACAATTTTAAGAAAAATTGTCTGCTAAATTATTCATCTTTTTTTCCCAAGAGTAACCTCAGGATTATAAATCTCCTTGACTCAGGTGAAGCTAAGACCTCAGTCACCCATCAAGGAGGGGTATATAAAATTGATTTAATAATTTGCCAATGTCTTTGAATGAAGGAATCTAATGATAGAAATGTGTCTTCTTTGAGGATAGAAAGTGATACAATGCTTTAAGGGGTATACAGAGATGTTCCACATAACTCTGTACCATCTAATGATCTACTATCTCTAAACAGTTTTGCTAAGTAGATCAACATAATATATAAATTCGTTAAGGAAGTTTGATCTGAATTTTCTCATTTCATTTTTACTATTATTTTTTCATCATGAAACTGGCTTTACCTTGTCAAAAGTATTTTCTGTAAGCAAGGTAAACAATGCAACTAAAACTCGTCCAGTATTGTCGTTATATTGTCAGCCTATTGTACACGATTATGCTGCTGCAAGATTTAGGCTTTCTGAGTCCATGCAAGATTTAGACTTTCTCTCATGAATTGAGCTCATAATTTTTAGTACCAGTTGCTATTGACTGATATTCTCTGTTGGTCAAGTTTAAAATCTTTAACTGTAAGTGGATTTGACTGCTTTTAATAGCCTCAACATCTATGTGACTGAACTAAATGTTTGAACTAAAACGGAGGGTGGACCAAAACAGAACATTTATACAACGATTAACCATGACCTAATGGCTTCTATGATATACTGAAATGTAAATTATCTCGGCTAACATGTCAATCAAGGCGGGTGACAGCACAGGGAGTGCCAAAGCTGTCAGATCAATCAAATGATAATTCCTTTGAACTGATTTTCAGTATTTTTTGAGCAGGTAGGCTGAAATACTTTTAAGGACTCACGTTTCCTGAACTCAAACTAGAAAACTCTGCACTGATTTATGAAAAAAAAAAATTCACACTTCCTGATGATTTAAGTCACATCGAAACTGAATATCACTATATCAGGCCCAAATTGAAAGAAATTAAATGATTTTTCTCAGATATCTGGGAAATTCAGTGTCGGTTTTTAGTTTTCTTTCTTTTTCAAATCTGTTGTCCAAGTTCTACAAGTTATATCAACGCCGCCAACATAAATCTGAATAGTCTGGCCACAGACACGTTTATAATGAACAAGATAGGGTAATTCTTTTTAGTATCGATGGGCCATAAGCATAATGCCTTTTGTTGTCTTTGATACATATCAGTGCTATTTTCATACAAAGAAATAAGACATTTTAAATGATACTTTTTTCAGACAAGGATTGTTGCAAATGGTTGTCCTATTGATGAAGCACGGAGCAGATCCTCAAATCCGAGATGGAGAAGGATATTCAGGAATTCATCTTGCTGCTCAATATGGACACACGTCTATTATTGCCTACCTTGTGGCCAAAGGGGTCCCTCCTGATGCACCTGATAAAAACAAAATGACTGCACTTATGTGGGCTGTTGGATTAGTTGATGGGTAACATGTTTACTCCTGTTTGATTAGTAGTGAAGTTATCTTATTGCAGCACATCCAGTTTAATGTCTAAACACTTGTCAATTATTTTAGGCACAAGATACTATATGATTTTATTTAATTTTTTTTAATTATGCTATAATTTAAGAGGGTAGTAGTGATTCTTTTTTTCTTTTTTTTTTATTTGAGCAAGAAATTGCTGTTGTATTTTCTCAATTGAGATAGTCAAAAATATGATACTTAAAAAATCATCTATTATAATTTATTTTAATTTACCATCCATGGTAGAAATAAGTCATACCAATAAAAAAGTATAGATTTCTCTTCATTTTCCTAAAATTAACTAAAAAGCTAGAAATATTGTTCTAGTGCAGGGGGTGTCCAATCTTTCTAGTGCAGGTCCTGTTTGATAATCATGCCATAATTTAGGAGGGTAGTAGTGAAATTATTTTATTAGTTATTTTGTGCTTGTCATGTAAAAGCATTAAAACTCTAGTCTTAAAAATAGTACAATAAGGCTCCTGGTGCTGATGATTTGGTAAATAATTTTTTTTTTTAACAAGGTGGTTGTGAAGTTAGAGATAAATTACTTAAGATTGTGAATATGATTTAAACAAAAGGGAAGTTCATAGAGATGTTAAGAAAACCCTAATTAATTCTTTCTATTAGACAGGGGACAAGAGCGAGTGTTGTAATTACAGATTCATTAGCTTAGTTTCTGTAGGAAGCAAATTGCTTTTTTTGAAGAAAATTACTTGTTGTTTTAAAAGTTTTTTTCCCTTAAATTTGTGAGATTTAAAACAAATAACAGAAATTAATGTCTGGATATGGCATTTTCAAATACAAAACCCAAAAATCTGTGATGAATCTGTCCCCGCCTTCAGCTCTTATGAATTCTATAACATATTGAACTCCTTTTATTTTTTTTCTTAAATGTCTAGTTTTTAATAAGATACCATTAATTTCAGAAAGAAAGTATAAGTTGACAGATAAAATTCCAATTGATTCGTCCCTTCAATCTCAGCTGAACTTAAAGAAAGGAATATAAAAGATTATCTTTTGTCCTGTGATAGTGGAATACTTTACGAACCCTGCATTCCGTTGGAGGCTAATGTTTTTGTAACGTGAAGTGAATTAAGCAAAATATTTGAATGTTGTATTTTTGAACAGAAACAAAAGCGATTTTTTTTTGTAAACTAGACATAGCGACTAGAATTTGCATTCTATTGTTTTAGGGTGGATCCATGTCGGCTATTATTGTCATGTGGTGCGTCGCCATCTATCCAAGATAAGCTTTATGGAAACACTGCTATTCATTGGGCTATAATTGCTGGCAATAAAACAGCTATACATTTAATGATAAACTATAATCCAAATATGGACATTCCCAACTACCAGGTATGGCCAGCTTCCAAGTTTAAGTTTTGGTATTTGTTTTAATTTTTAGAGGCTGAAAAAGACTCTTACCCATTGGTATTTTTAGCTCCTTCATAGGTTGTAAGATTTGACATGTTTGAACCAATGATAATGCCCGATTTATTTTTTTAATGGTAGGGGGTGGGCTTAATCAATATCCCTTTCTTGGAAAGCCTAAAGTTGCTCTTTGCCCCCCTTAAAAAAAAGCTTTCACATTTTAAACTTTTATTTCTAGAAAATGCTTTGTCAATGGTAGACACAATTAAATTCTACAGTACCCCAATAGGTTTTCACCGAAATTTAGTTTCTATTATATCTGAATAAGTCGCTTAAACAAATCAGTATTTAGATTAGATGGAATATATTTCCCAATTAGATGGTTTCAGATGAACTCGTATTGTTTTTCGAGAATTATATAACTGTTGTTTCAGTCAGTTACGTGCTTCGCATGATTAGAACAAGCTGAAGGCCTAAATCTAAGTCTTGTGCTGCATTATGTGGTGCCAGAAACAATAAAAGTACCGTACAGGCCGCTAGCCCCTTAAACAGTTTAATAACTATATTTTATTTTCCTATTTAGCATTTTCTAAGAGGAATAAATTGATAGTTTTCGTTCAATAGTCCTTTCAGACATGGCCATGGATATATTTATTGACTCACTTGCTATAGGACTAAGAAGCACTAAAACTAAGCTCTAAGCAACCAAGCCAATAAGGCTTTGGTCACTTGTTTGCATGTGAGTCCAAGCAAATTTAGTTCCCCGTTTTGCATAAAAGTCCAGTGGACTTTGCCGTCATGATTCAACCCAAAATCTCGATCATCCCTTAGTTCTATGACTATCTACCTTAGTTCTGACCTAGGATGGATGGATGATAGACTCTCTATCAACAAGGGAAATGATAACATTTGTATACAATCTGAAAAAAGGCTTATGCCAGACTTGTCTCTCAATCAGACTATATGTCATGGCTTTTTCTGCAATTAGCCATGGCAACTTGATTTTAATTAAAAATTTTGACGAGAAATTGTTATTATTTGAATTAAAATCGAGTTGCCATGGCCCAGTCGGAGAAAAGCCAAGACAGATAGACTGGGTGAGAGGGGAAATCTGACATAAGCTTTTTTTTAGGATTGTATAAAAATAATGTCATTTCACTTGTTGATAGATGCTCTATCATCCATCCAAGGTACATATAAATTACACAAACACGAAATTCAATTACCGGACAAGTTTTCTGTGCCCCCCCCCCGAAAAAATCCTCTTGCTTAGGTAAACTGGTTCCAGTCTGCTCTGTCTTTTGGTGAGTGTGTTTGGGGGAGGACACATCTGTGTTTCGAGCTTCTTAGAATGTATTGTCCAAATTTGATAATAAGATTTTGGTGGCGGTGGTGAGTATCTAAAGTCAAAATAAGTGTAGATGATAATAAGCTTACCTAAGCTATGGATGTCAGGTCTTGATTTTGTTTAAACGATAATTTTGACAGGACGTGTTCCAGTCATCATTAGGATCAAATTCATATCTCTGGCCAGAAAATAAAATCACTAAATAAGGTGAAATTAAAATCGCTGAAAAACACTAATAATGAGCCGAACTTGTAATTATTGTTGTGACATGGCCAGAATTTTGGTAGAGACGTCTGTAGCAGCAATCCTAGTAGATATCAAGAGGATTGGGGCTATAGGAGGGAAGGGCCTGAGTTTTTGGCCTATGGGTAAGGGGTTCCCAAATTTTCTTTAATGCTGAATTCACCGCTGTCTTTATTGATGCTGGTTTGTTTTTAGTAACCTCCAGAGCTTCCCTGATTTTCTGCTTTAAGAAGTGTGGAACAATAGCAATAAGATGGGCGTGGTCAAACTTAATGGAGTGAGAGGGGTTTTCACAAATATGTAAGCTTTGTTTTTTTGTTTTTTTTTTTAATGCAGGCATCAATGGAATCAGCATGTTCTTTTAATCGGTGATGTAGAGATCTCATGGAACGACCTATATAGGTATCAATTAAAAAAAAAAAAACTTCCACAAGATCAGTTTTTCAAAGACAAGTAAAGGACTCCATTAAACCAAAAATGAGCAAAAAAAAATCAAATAATCAACCAAGGGTAAAACTACCACAAATCAGCATCGATAAATAAATGAAACTCAAAACGAAAAGAAATTACAATAAATAACCGAGTCAAGCTCAGAACGAGCAGAAATTAACATGCGTAGGGTTCAAAACGCCTATGCCATCTCAAGGCCAGAACATGATTTGCACTTTACTGAAAAAATACAAATGAATGTGCATTGTCAGTTTAATACACATATGCTGATATCTATTCCTTAATATTTTAATAATATTTGATTTATTAAAGTTATAAAAGTGAAAATATCTAATTTTTTTTCAGTAAAGTGCTAAATATGTTCTTGCCTTGGGAAGGTATAGGGGTTTTGATCGGAAGGCATAGGTAGTTTCGGTTGTAGTAGAAGTAGTTGCAGTGGTGGTGTTTTATTTGTGGTAGTAGTAGTAGCAGTATTATCAGAGGTAGTAGCATGTGCATAATGCCTTTTGTCAGTTGAACATGGCTTTCTTAATACCCCGGACGTTTCACCTTGACACGTTAAGCTTTTCCAAAAATATTGTTGATATGCACTTTTGAAGCCCTTTTCTCCTTAATACTCTAAGCCTTAAAAGTTGTTGCAATCGAAGTAGTAGTTGGAGTTGTTTTGTAGCTGTAGTTGTATAAGTAAAAGTAGCAGTGGTATCAGTATTGGTAGTGATATGCATATATTACCTTTTTGTCAGTTGATCTTCCCCTTTAAGTATTCTCCGGAAGTTTCAACTTAATATCTAAATCAATAACTGAGATATGCCCTTTTGACAATCTGCATACGCTTAGTGTGTTTTGATTTAGTTCGAATTCCCCTCAATATTCTGTCAACTTTTCACCTTCATACGTGTAGCCTTAATTCAACTAGTATCATAGTTGGTAGTAGTAGTAACAGTAGTAGCAGCAGCATTAATAGCAGTAGTAGCAGGTTCATTTTACCTTTTGGTCAACTGAGCATCCCACTCATGATGCCCCTGAAGTTTCCTCTTGATATGATAAGCCTTTCTAAAAATATTGGTGATACGCCCGTATGAGCAATCTGTATAGACATTGTATGTTTTGAGTTAGTTCAACCTTCCGCTTAACGTTTCCTCATTTATTTTTTTCAGAATCCTCAGCCTTATGATTTCTCGCTACAGAACTAGTAGTTGTAGGGATAGCAGTGGTTGTAGCAATAGTAGGCCTACTTGTGGTAGCAGTAGAAGTTGTAGAAGGAGTAGCGTGCAAACATTGCTTTTTTGGTCAATTGAACATCTCCCTTAAAATTTTCTGAAAATTCCAAATTAATATACTCAGTCATTCCTGAGTTACCCCCTTTTGGTAACCTACATACACGTAATGTGTTATGATTTAGTTCAACACTCCCCTCAACATTCCTTCAAAGACTCATCCTAATGTCCTACGTATTTTGTGAGAGTGGAAGTCAAACATGCATACCTTTACATACATTCCTTAAAAACCTTATATGCCCCCAGGGCGTACCTTAAAGCCCTTGCCCCAGGGGTCTAGGGGGTTATGCCAAACCTGGAGGCATTGTTGTATGTTCTTTGGACTATTTTAAACAAAAATGCTATCGCATAATTTCAGTCAGATGCATTTGGTAAAAAGAGGGGTAGTCGGGGAGAGGGGGCTAGGTGACTTCCATCATATTGAATTTTAAAAGGGCACTAGAACTTCCAATTTAAACCAAATGGGCCAGCCACCTCTAAAGTTTATACAACCATCCCTTCCATGAGAACCTTAAATTCGCCAGGGGAATAACTTACAACCCTCGCCCTCAGGCTCTGGTGGTTTGTATCAACCCTAAAAGCCTAGTTCTATGATCATTGGACAATTTTGAATAATAGGACTGTCTCAAAATTTCTATTGGATGCATCGCAGAAAGCACGACGTCTTTGTGTGTGTGCGTGGGTGGGGGCTGCGCTCTGATCACTTTGACTTTTAAAAAGGGTACTAGAACTTCTTATTTCCAATCCAATGAGTCCCCTCCAAAGCATATACGACCACGAAGGATGTTGATATATACGATATACTTGGGTGTTGGAGCCACGAATACATCCGTATTGACAAGGTTCTAATTGGGACTCTATGTCATTTAACAGTTGCCTTGAAATGAATGTTTCTGTAACTTCCGTCTTGCATGGGGTTGGTGAAATCGGTCTTAAATCATCACATGGCTTAGGACATGGTTTATTAGGTATTACTTAATGAATGACTTTTTCCAAGACTTTGGAAATTTATGGAAAGTCATGCACAGATAAATGATACTCGTTAGAGGAGTCGCTATGAAATAAGCATATTTGCAAAGAAGTTGCACAGGGATTTCACCAGGAAACGACAAGCTGCTGGGTTTTAATTTGAGTATTCGTACTCGAGTACTCGAATACTCAATTCGAATTGAGTTTTTGAAGTTGATTCGAAACTTGATAAGACTCTACTGGCGTTACACTGTCTAGATTTTTTATGTTCTTCATTCGTAAAGCTCGGGAATGTGGTGCATATGCCAGCGAAACAATTGTTCACCTCTGACGCTAACAAATAAGATTTGTTGTTTGTCAGATTCCGTAATTAAGTGTCTCAGGTTTGGCCAGTCAGCATCTTTACTGAAGGATGCCATTTTTTGAAGTTGGTAGACATACATGGATCAAAGTGGTTTACAACAAACCATTTCTTGGCTTTGCAACACACGGCAACGACTTAGTTGCGTAAACCTGCTTCATGTGCTTTAGACCATTGTTTTATAAGAGCCTTGTTTTCAGTTGTGATCCATGGGTGATCAGAGGAGGATCTGAAAGTATTTTTTGTTGGCAAGTGCTCCTCGTACTTTTCGTACAAGTTCGAATTTAGAAGTTCTGTTTTTCTGTCCAGGGATTGTTCATTGATTACTGCTGAGAAATCATGCTGACTTATCCATCGTCCGAAGAACAGAAGTCAAGAATAAATTCCAACTAACCCAATACTTACAAAAAAAACCATAAAAAACCATAGAGAAGCACTAGATTGTGTATTTGTGTTATCGCATGGGTAACAAGTTTGGTCTCCGTTTATCCTTTACAAACAGAGAACAAGAATGTTCTAAATGAAGGCAGTTATTTCCAACATACTTGGAATAGCATTTGGTGCCGGCTGTAGTGATGAAAACTTACAAGGAAGTGGCCTAATTATTTATATAAAACTCACATATTATTTCGAGGTTATATTAACCTTTTTCTCATTTTATTCTCGGTGATAACTCTACGGTCATCATTTTGTGGGTGTTTTTGAAACCCTTGACTTCTCCAAATTGGGCAAACCTCATTGTTTTTTCATAATTTCTGCTTAACTACGTCTCTAAAAGCTCAATTTTACCACTTAAGTCCTTTTTCTTTTTTCTTTGGTTTCTGTTTGTGCGTGCGTAAGATCTAGGATGTTCCACCTGAATATATATATATATATATATATATATATATATATATATATATATATATATATATATATATATATATATATATATATATATATATACGGGTCCCGGCACTTGGCACGCCGCCGGCTTCTATATATGGATTCTCATTGTCGCTTGTCTTCTAGACGCACACAGTTTCAGCTTTTCCTTGTTGTCATGATATCCAAATGGACCCTAAATTAGAAGTAGTACCTTTGTAAAATTACGTTTTTTTTTGGACCTTCAACTTTTGCCTCGGCTTGTCTTTTTCATTGTGAAAGACATATCGCCGAACCTTTGTTTCTTTTAATTGTTCAGGTGGTGGGACAAAAACTTCTTTTTGTTTTAACGATTTATCTATTCCAGGTTTTTGACTCTCTAATGTATGTTAGGCATTGATGACCTTATCCATGTCAGGTTAGGTCGCCAACAAAATGTGGCGTGAAATCCAGTACAAACCTACAAAGATGCATAAACAACGTAACTGTTTTTTTACAAGTCATTGGGACCCTTGAACGTTCTATGTGTTCCCTGGGGGGCCCTCTATTTTCCAGAGGAAAGAGAATTAAACAAATTTAACTCATTTGGAGGTAGCTGCTTAGAAAGAGAATCAATAGATACAAGCACCACATGTCGAGTGCTGGGGCCGGCTTCGAAATCGATGACATAGTTTTGTTTTCTTAACTGGCATATTGACATTTCTGGTCGTTGAAACCATCTAAAAGGATCGCAACTTTAAGGAACAACGTTTATTTTTCTCATGGGGGTCGTATCGAACCTATGGTGACGCCATGACATCAAGAGAAGGCTCAAATTGTCTGCGGTTAGAAGACAAGCGACAATGAAACCGAAAGGTAACATTTTAACTTTCAAGACCTCTCCTCTCTCCCCTCCTTGTAAAAATTTCTATCTTATGTCTGAATCCTTATGGATCTATGAAATTGCTTTTGTTTTAATTTCTAGTTTGATTTTTAGTTTGCTTTATTTACTTTATTTTTTCATAGGGTGTTACTCCTTTTGCACAGTTAGTTTTGGAGCGACCAAAATGGCTTAATCATAAAGTTTTCGGACGATTAGTTGACAAATACGTTCCCAAAAAGGATCGTGGATATGTAGGAAGAATAAAAGATTCAAAGGTGAGCGAAATTTTGTTGATTGTGTTTGTTGTTGATAATATTTCAAAGTTTGTTTATGTAACGAAAGCACGCATTATATAAAATAATAAACAAAAATATATATATAAGAATTAAATATATGAACTCTATATTTAATGATAGAGTAAAATATATAACCAAGGTTAGGCCTACACCCAGGAGGGTGGCTTAGATATATCCTGCCCCACATAAAATATTGAGGAACATAAACTTTTTTTTTCGA
Source organism: Artemia franciscana (assembly GCF_032884065.1). Lineage (NCBI taxonomy): Eukaryota > Metazoa > Arthropoda > Branchiopoda > Anostraca > Artemiidae > Artemia > Artemia franciscana. The sequence continues at coordinate 48,015,572 of NC_088871.1, read as the reverse complement.
TTGTTGGATTTGGGACCATCCCGACGGGAGGAATTGGGGCTGCATCTCTTCCTCTCTCATGATTCTCTGGAAGAAAAATCGCTATTATTGGACTGCTGTGACTAATATGTGCCAAAAAAAATTAGTTGAATGTTTTATTTTATGAATTCTACGGGATAATTACCCAGGAAATTTACTAGATTTTTGATATGACAGTGTACCGAAACTCAGTGTAAGGAATATACCGAAATTTGTATGCTAAGGCAGCTTACTATTATTTGGCTAAATAATATACCAGAGCTTAATTCATAGAAACTACTGGATTCAGCAAAGATAGTCTGCCGAATTCTGCTCAGTGAATATACCAAAATTTGTCCAAGGAAATTACTGGAATATGGCTCAGGAAGCTTATCATAATTGAGTACCTTAACGTAAAAAGGAGAAACTCACAAGCTATTGGAATAATTTCGACATAAAGTTTACTAGCATGTTTTGATCCAGCAGATAACATACCATGTAGGATCATTCTTCAACGAAATTTGGTGCGGAATATTTCTATACATTTTGGAAAATTTATTGGTATTCCTTCAAGATCGAAGACGGAGTTCAGATTTTGTAATACTGATGGTTTTCTTCCAAGATTGAAAGACACTTTAAAAAATAATAATAACATTGCAATTAATTCACTTTTTCACTTATTCCACAAACTTGATCACTATTTGAAAAAAAATTATCTGCCAAGGGTATTGAACCTGTATCCTTCTCATTGGCTGGATAGCACTCTAACAATCTGATCTAACATACCCTTGATTTAATTTGATTTTTTTTATATATTAAATACCAAGTAGCGTAACAGATAGCGTCCGTCATTATCGAACAGTAGAGTCCCATTAATATCGGCATCTTTCTAGAGATTTCCAGACAACGTAATGCTGTAATGAAGCTATCCTTGTAACGATTTTGCGATTACCGATTAAAAATTTGGGGCTTTTCATCACACCACATCAAAACGTCTTATAACAGTGAAGCAAACCAATATTAAATCTCGTGATGTGAGATTTTGGGGATATAATTATGGTATAAGGTACATTTTGGGATATAAGGAAGGGGTATTTTTATTGTTTTTTTTTTTTATAAGGCAGAGACTGGAACAGACAACAATAAATATTTGTTTTTGCTTCCAATTTATCAAACTTTTCGGAGATGTTGGGTCTCCAATAAATTTGAAAATAGCAAGTGTTAATGTTAGGATAAAGTTTGCTTTTGCGTACACAGTCGTAGCCGTATTTTTTAATTTACGATTTTTTTTTTTGCAAATTAGCTTTCAGCTTCAATGATCAAAGAAATTATTATGGCAAAAATGAACAAACATAGATCCAAAGAGTAGGGGTAACTTATACGAATGCTGAAAAACTTGAAAGCAGGAAAGGTGTCTTTTTTATGTCAAAGTCTTTGACATTATTGTTAGCATACCTCCTCTTCATTACATCCCTTTTTTGTAATATGTTTATCGTAAATTAACTAATCGAAACCAGCATTAACTACCCAGGAAAGTGAAGCCATCCACTTCACCAATCTTTTCGTTTCCCAATTTCACCGTTTCCCCTTCATTTTGTAAGGTAAACAGTTGGTAAACTTCACTGTTAATCCACAAAATTATCTTATGATGCAATAAGACCATTCTGTTAATGAGTCAACGATTTCTGGTTAAGAATGGTAAATCTGGCAAAAATGACAGAAAACGCCAATGCAATAATATATGCCTGGAACTTCGAAGTTTTAAGATATTAGTTTGGAAAAGTTGTAGGAAAAAAGGGTTTTTGAAAAACTTAAATACTATTACATCTATCTTAAACCAAAGGCTAAAAACATTTTGGGATATAAGGCAGAGGTATTTTTATGAGGTTTCTTATAGGGCAGAGATTAGAACAGATAACATTAAATATTTGTTTTTGCTTCCAATTTATCAGACTTTTCGGAGATGTTGGGACTTCTGAAACAATCTTTGGAAGAATTTGCTCCAATAGAAGATTTAGAAAATCAATTTTTAGATGCTCTGTAGAAATAATTTAAGAAGAACATTAATATTATTGCATCTATCTTAATCAAAAGTAAAATATATTTGGTTATACAAGGTGGATTTTATAAGGTCCAGGATGAAACAGACAAAAAACAGGCATTAATTTTTTGGTCAAAACTTGTGAAATTTTCTTAAATTTGCTTTAATTTGTTTAACTTGTAAAATTTGTCATTGAAACAATCTTTGAAAAATTTGCTCCTATACGAAAATATGTCATTAGAGACATGGTTTCTGAGAAATTATCAAATGTTGTTAAAATGCTACTTGAACCTGTTAGGCTAACACATGAAAGAAAACAATTAAAATATGTGGATCCAAAAACCATGCCGCACAAAAAAGTCAGATCACTGCTTTTTCCGTTGTATTTTACGAAAAAAAATATATAAACAGTTATATAAATATATATATATATATATAAAATATAAATATATAAAATAAATATATATATTATATAAAATATACTCAAACAGTTGAAAACGGCATGCTATTTGTTACGCTGAAGTAAAATCAAAATATTAACAAAGACATGTTGGTTCAGGTGGTTAGAGGACAATCCCACTAATGAGATGGATGTATATTCAATGTCATTGGCAGTAATTTTTTCTCTAACATCGTAATTAAGTTTGTGGAAAAGATGGGAAAGGAGCTAAACTAATTACTATTATTATTAAAAAAAAAGTTTCCCTTTGCTTTCAATTTTGAAAGAATGCCACTTTAAGGAATACTTCTCTGTATTCGACATATGTACCTTGCTTCCGCAACCTGCCTGACCTATTTCAGTCTGCTGGGGTTCTTGCTTGTATTTGTTTTATATTACAAGCCCTTGGCTCGTCGTGGCATCCGAGATCCTGTGTTTTGTTTGGATCAAGGAAGGCCTGTGTTTGGCTCAAGAGTTGGTAAACGTGACAATATATTTATATGCACTGACAATGGGACAGCGAAGAATGTTGTATATTCGCAAGTGTTACGTAGTTAAAAACTATATATATATATATATATATATATATATATATATATATATATATATATATATATATATATATATATATATATATATATATATATACATATATATATATATATATATATATACATATATATATATATATATATATATATATATATATATATATATATATATATATATAGTTAAAAACTTATATATATATATATATATATATATATATATATATATATATATATATATAGTTAAAAACTTATATATATATATATATATATATATATATATATATATATATATATATATATATATATATATATATATATATATATATATATATATATACTAGCTGTTGGCGCGAAGCGCCACCCCAACACCTAGTTGGTGGGGGCGCTTCGCGCCCCCCCAAGCCCCCCCGCGCGCGTAAGTCGTTACGCGCCATATTAATTACGCGCCATTGTAGTTGTGTCCCTATGTCCCACCTGTGAATATAGATAGATATCTATATATGTTTTTAACTACGTAAAACTTGCGAATATACAACATTCTTTGCTGTCCTGTTGTCTATGCATATAAATAGATTGTTTACCGACTCTTGAAAATGCAACATATAATGGTCCATGGGAAAACAATCCGTATTCAGATCTATACCTCATGATTCTAATGATTGCCCTTGAGCTTTGTTGATGGTGATTGCTAATCTACCATTCCCTGTGTCGCCATCGTCATTTATATATATCCCCTTGTGCCCCCCGGCATCCCCTTTGTAGTTTTGTCCCTGTGTCCCGGTCGTCATTTGTGTCCCGGTGTCCCAGTCTGTGATTTCTCTTTGAGTGTCCCGGGCGTCATTTATATTCCATGATTTTTTTTTCTTTTTAGTTTTTTTGTAGTTTTTACCTTTTTTTTAGTTTTTTTTACTTATATCCTGGTCGTCATTTATACTCCCTGTGTCCCGGTCGTCATTTGTGTCCCGGTGCTTTGTTGATTGCTAATCGAACATTCCTTTTGTCCCGGTCGCTTTCTCTTTGAGTGTCGTCATTCATATTCCCTATGTGCCGGTGTCCCGGTCGTCATTTGTGTCCCGATGTCCCGGTCTGTAATTTCGTCAGTTGAAAACTTATGATGAAATAAATTTTTAATTTTTTCCCTTTTTTTGTTTTTAGTTTTTTTTATTGGTTTTTACCTTTTTTTAGGTTTTTTAGTTTTTTTCTTTTTTCTTTTTAGTTTTTTTTGAAGTTTTTATCTTTTTAGTTTTTTTATTTTTATTTATATTTTTTTAGTTTTCTTTTTCTCCTTTATTTTTCAGTTTTTTCCTTTTTTTAGTTTTTTTTCTTTTTTAGTTCTTTTAGTTTTTACCTTTTTTAGTTTTTTTAGTTTTTTTAGTTTTTTAGCTTTTTTTATTTTTTTTTTATTAGTTTTTAGTTTATTTTATGGTTTTTTCCTTTTTTTAGTTTTTTTTTTTTAGTTTTTTATCTTTTTTTAGTTTTTTTTTAGTTTTTAAGCTTTTTTAGATTTTTTTATTTTGTTTTCTTTTTTTTTTGTAGTTTTTACCTTCTTTAGATTTTTGCTTCTTTTATATTAATGCTAAAGCCAAAGTTCGAACCTGGAACCTGGAACATAACGCCTTATCAACTCAGCTACATCGGCTTGAATACATTCGTTTTTGAATTGGTATATGATGAAATAATTCAGACGTCATATTATATGATGAAAAAAAATTTTAGTTTTTTTTTCCTTTTTTTCTTTTTTGTTTTTTTATTGGTTTTTACCTTTTTTTTAGCTTTTTTAGTTTTTTTTCGTTTTTTCTTTTTAGTTTTTTTGTAGTTTTTATCTTTTTTATTTTTTTGTATTTTTATTCATATTTTTTTAGTTTTCTTTTTCTCTTTTATTTTTCAGTCTTTTCCTTTTTTTAGTTTTTTTCTTTTTTAGTTTTTAGTTTTTTTAGTTTTTTACCTTTTTTTAGTTTTTTAGTTTTTTTAGTTTTTTAGATTTTTTAGTTTTTTTATTAGTTTTTAGTTTTTTTTGTAGTTTTTGCCTTTTTTTAGTTTTTTCAGTTTTTTTTAGTTTTTAGTTTTTTACCTTTTTTTAGTTTTTTTAGTTTTTTAGCTTTTTTAGTTTTTTTTTTCTTTTTAGTTTTTTTTTGTAGTTTTTACCTTTTTTAGTTTTTTTTCTTATTTTGTATTAGTGTGAAATAATTCAGACGTCATATGCGGACAAACCCGACGTCACCTGATCCACAGATCCACAGACAACTTATTTTTATATATATAGAAGAGATATATATATATATATATATATATATATATATATATATATATATATATATATATATATATATATATATATATATATATCCTTATTCACAAATGGGACACAGGGACACAACTACAATGGCGCGTAACTAATATGGCGCGTAACAACTTACGCGTGCGGGGGGGGGGGGGGAGGTGAAGCGCCCCCATCAACTAGGTGTTGGTGTGGCGCGCCACACCAACAGCTAGTAATATAATATTATATAAACCTTTGCCTTCAATTTTGAAAGAATGCCACTTTAAGGAATACTTTGCTGGATTCGACGTATATATCTTGCTTCCGCAGCCTGCCTGACCTATTTCTGTCAGTTGGGGTTCTTGCTTGTTTTTGTTTTATCTTACAAACCCTTGGCTCGTCATGGCATCCGAGATCCTGTGTTTTGTTTGGCTCAAGGAAGGCCTATCCATGGCTAATGGCTTGACGATAGACAACCACCCTCGATCCCAGCTTCTGCTGCATTTCCTGAACCTGTGAAGTGGCACCAGATTGAACTTGATTGCGGATAAGCAGGATTTCTTTCGACCGCCGTCTGTTTACGACAGAAACAGGAGACGTGTTAGCTCTTAGTACGTGGTCGAACAATCGGACACGTCTGTATTTAATGACATTTGATGTGGGAGACTGCTTTCTAGTTTTTGCTGTGGATTACATAGTTGCTGACCTTCTCAGAACGCCTAACCTTTACGAAATACCAAAGGCGAATTTGATAGAAGGCATCCAGATCCTTGGCTTCTGAGATTTTTAAGGACCAGATCTTGCAACCGTGCAGCAGTACCAAAACCACAATTGCATCAAATATACGCAGTTTGAGTAAGCTGATAAAGAGTCTAAAACCAACGTAGTCTTGTGTCTATGTAATTTTTTAAGTAGTCCAGTGAGCCTCAGAACCAATAAATTTTTGAAGTTATTTTTGAAGTCTCGTGTGAATTGAAAAATATCAAGCCATTTAAGTGGAAAGTGTCCAACCTGACAGAGACAATCCGTGCTGCCTTTTCTAAAAAGGCTATAATTTCTATCAAGATAAAAATGGTTAAGACCGCATCTCGTTCAGTTAAAAAAATATTTTAAAATGTATTTTTGTTTCTTCATATCATACACCTTGGAGTACCTTCTGTTTATCCTACCAAAACCCCCTTAGAATAACAATGATACCTTTTTGATGTTTATTTTTGTTATGCATCAATCAGCGACTCACCAATACTGACAAGGGAAATTAGACAAGAATAAACTTGACCGAACACGTTTGCAGGAAATTTAAGGCGGCACTTTTTCTGGGAGGGAGGATTTGAAATACGAGAGACAGCAAATTACATAAGAAAAAAATCATTATGGTTGTAAACAGTTGATATTTTGAAGGATGATTAAAAAAAAGACCATAAAAAATAAAAACTGTGTGGTTTTGGTTTTCGTAGAAGAGATTCATTGCGTTTCCTTGTTTGCGCATGACGGGAAACGTTTCTAAAAATTGTTTCTACAAAATTTTGAGTGGACATCTTGAGTAGCTTAGCCATTTTGCTCAAGTCCCAAGTAATCAGACATTTGATTATATATATAGAAGATAAATAAGTGAAAATCATAATGTTGACAAACAGCAATTGTCTATACATTTACAACCATAACTGTAGTCTCTAGTTGCTCAAGTTTATACCTACATTGCTTGTATCTAATTCCATACCCTACTTGTTTATACATCTTTTGTGTTCCCGATTTTGGAATATATTTGCCCTGTTTGGCTCTATCGCCACATTGAAGAGCCTATTGACATAATTATGTGAGTTTAAAAAGAGTTTTGGAAGCTAGCTCTGGGTTGAGGGGTATCATTTACTTAAAAAGGCTATTCACTCTGGCCTTTTAATACTATTATATTTTTAGGCTAGTTTTATTTGATTTTAATTTTATTTAAGGTCATTTTTAAAGTTGGAAGAATATGGTCACATCTGTTATATTCGAGCCTATCTTATCCCCACTTTCGTGCTAGAATTGTGTCTAGATTAACGCTAATTTGGGTGATTTTGGCTGACTAATTTAAATTTGAGAATTTGGGTTCAATATCTCAAAATATGAATATTTGGAGCGATTTTATAGCGTTTTGAGTTCACTAAATCTCACCTAGTATGTGAATTTATAGCTTGACCAAAAAAAGATTCCATGTCTATGTCCATGTTTTACAACCTCAAATGTTTGCAAAAGAAGCGCTGCCTTTTCTGTTACAAAACGAGTTTATTTTTTGCACATATACGCTCTGATCACGCTGGAAGACTATGCCACGTCTGTCCGAACATTTTTAAAAGCGAGATACCCAATACTTGATTTTCTCTTTATAGTGTAGCCTAATCATCGTAATTTTTTGTCCAATGCCATCCTTCCGCTTGTATGTTAAGATGCTGCAAATAACAGATACGATCTGAGTTATTTTTAACTGGATTTTTTTTTCTCACAATTTTTGAGTAGCAAAGATAAAATTTTAATTATACTTTTACTTTATTTTCTTTTGATATTTTGATGAAAATAAATCAAGGTATTTAAATTTTTTAAAGAAAATGTGCTACTACTACAAATACTAACAAAAACTTGTTACAGCACCAAACCGTCTGATGTCAACACAGCTGCGCACGCTCCTCCATCGCTTCCCACTCCATTCGGGGGTGACCTTTTGTAAAGAAATTCTTTTTGTATCTTATACAGATTTTCAGATCTTATCTCAAATCTACCCCCTCTGGCTCGGCAGCTGAATATATCAGCAGCTGGTAATTTGTTATTAGTAACTAAAGTTTTTGCAAAGTTTCTAAATGATAGTTTTGGAGATTGTGGAAAATATCTCTGAGAAACCTTTTTTACACCATGATTGGGATATCACTTAAAGGAATTAAATAAAAAAAAGGTTATAGATTTATTCAAAATGCAAAAATTTTGGAAACTTTTGTGATCCTGGATCAATTTTAGTGCAAAAATCATCCATGTGACTGGTACCAAACTATGAGACTCATGCCTACGTCTGTTGACCTCTCACTCGTACAGACATTAGATAACTTCCATAAAGCTAATCCTTCTATCTCCCTCCTTAAGCTCCTAAGTAAATTTAGCCCCTTCTTATTCCTTAAGAATTTATTATCTCTTTGTCCACCGTATCTCGAATATGCATGTCCACTTTGACACTACTGTATATCCCATGAAGAATCCGTAAAAATTGAATCCATGTAAAAAAGAGCCCTGCGAATAATGTTCAAAGAAGGTAAAGTGCCATACTCTCTACTTCTAAGAAAGGCAAGGGTAGAAAATTCTTGAGCTGGGGAGAGCTACATTGTGTCTCCGTTTTGTAAAAAGATGTTGTTGCAACCCTCTCAAGGAAAATATTTTCCCCAAATGTTACTCCCCATCCAGATTCCCGGCGCCTCGAGTTGTTTCTGAACCCATTCATGTTTTGTCCCCCATTCGTTGCTTTACCTCCAGGTATGAAAAAACCTTTGTCCCTTTCATTACAGAAGAAATAAAGAAAATGTCCCACTAGTTTCCCTTTTTTGTATTGGAAGGTGGTGCTGTCACGGTTTTGAATTTATTCGGTTGCTTTGGTCCTTTTAACTCATTTAACTTTTGATATACGTTTATTTTTTAATTGTTTAGTTTGAGCCTTTTTTATCTTTTTAATTTTTGAATTTACATTTTCCAGTGAAATTTTTGATTGACGAATTTATTCATTCTGAAATTTCTTTCTCTTTTTCGTTTTCGTTTTGTCATTCTTTGCTAGTTTTCCAGTTTTCATGTCTTTTATGCGATTTATTACTGTGAATCGACACGATTGTAATGTTTTTTTGTTTTGTTTTAGAGGATACGAAAATATTCAATGGTGGGACTGCCTTTTACTGTTCTTCTTCTACTGGGCTGCCTGTTTAATGCCGATTCCACATACCTGGTTAAGTCCATTCTACTGGGTGTGATAGCGCTTTTTGTTCATTTGATTGCCAAATATTTATTTGATGATAATGCAATTAATATTGTACCGATCTCAAGTTATCTTTCAACCAAAGTAAGTTTTCTTCTGAAATTGCTATGGCTTTGTTGTTATTTTCCTTTTAAGTTTTTTAAAGCTATTTTTCAGAAGCGGTTGTAGAAAAAAAAGTTAAGAAATATAAAAACTGAAAATGAGAAAGAAAGAGATATACAAGGGAATACAGACTTGAATTAAAAACTGATTTATCTGGTCCCACATTGAGATGTCTTACTTCAAGTAGGTTAATCTAAGCAAAATATTATGTAAGCTAATAAAACGGAAACACTTTTAATATTCAGAACATTGGGGGGAAACAATAATATAATATGCTGAAGACATAAAACCGTAGTAATATAATAATATAAAACCGTCTTATTATTTTTATTTTTTATATTGATCGATAAAGATATATTGAAAATAAAAATTTGTTAAAATCAGTTAAATTATGGGTGCTGGACAAAAATCACAATTTTCAAATATGTCTTTATTGCTCTATACTGAATTTACAACAATTGATATAATATTTACAAAATCAAGATAAAATACTTTTTTCCGTGCTTGTAAAATTTACTGAACATAATCATGGTTGCAGTATCCGCCTCAACTTCGAGAAAGTGATTCAATTTTTATTGTTTTGGATATTGGAACCGAAATTTCTAAATTTATTCGGAATTTCTAAATTTAAATTTAATCTAGATTTTAGTATTTTTTGGTTGATTGAGGGATTTTCTTCAATAATGTAGTGATTTATATGCTGATTTAGTGAATTTTTTTTGTTTAGGCAATATAAAATATCACTAGAAATAGTGATAAATCACTAGGGGTGGCAACCCTGCATCTAATCCGTTATTGTCCAGAGTGGCAGTATTGTTACTGGTAATTCTAAGTTTTAGGCATAGATACTGGTCTGTATTATTTATAATGAACAATAAACTTATATACAAACATTTGAAAAGGAATTACCTAAACTACAAAAACATACCAAAAATACCTTATGTTAGTTTCATCTTGAAATAAATGTTGTCAAAATTCAACCAGCTTTAAATATCTGTTTTGTGCTCTAAATGTGTGTAGGAAACGAGGTTCGGAAATATTCTTTTCCTTCAGAACAACGTGCACGACTACACGCACATTGGCTGTTCTCTGCCAAAACCAAGTGTCTGCATATTTTGGTTTTCTTAACAAAATAGTTATTTTGGCAAAATACTGAATTTTTTTCGAGCGAGATAAAATGCGATGATAACAAATTTTACCAGTAGTTCAAATTCTAATTTTTTGTCTGGATACTAGGTTTTGACATAAGGGCAGCCAATATTTTTACTCCATGGCAAAATTATCTAAACTAGTATACCAGTCGACCCCAAAACCACCGTATTTATGGTTTATTCCGTGGATTTTTTTAAAATGAAAATTGCGTATATTTCAATCTTTTGAAACTGTTTCATATGATACGACCAAAAGCATTAACACCGAACGGTGAGCGGGGCTCTTGCAGCCCTTGTGTTGGGTTGTTGCCTCTGAATTATTTGTCTTTATTGTTTTTATTGTTTGGTAAATGACGACTTATACTTATTGACGACATGACTGCCTGTCCATGGATTATTCTTTATGGTTGATTGTGTATGGCTATGCTGTTTGACCTATGTGATTGTATGGATGAGTAGGGTTAAGGCCTCATTCAAGTGCTGGTCTATATTAATCACTAATTTAGGAAAACAGTCTTCCTTTTCTCCTTCTGTCTTCCTTTTTTTTCTAATGTGTTTGTTCTGTTGCATGAGATTAGCTCCTAAACTTGCCTTATACAGGATACATTCTCGAGCGATAATTTGATTTTTTTTAAATCAATATCTATATTCTTTCTTCATTCGTCATCTTACAGTTCATTAGTTAAGTTGGCTCTTTGTATCTTTCTTTATTTTTAATGTTGATTTTTTCATTTTGGTCGCTGACCTCAGTTTACTTTTACATTTTCACACTGAGAATGGATGAGCAGAAGTCTTGGCTTAAATATTCTTGTTCCATCCTTGTTTTCAATGTACATAAATATTCCGAGTTTTTTCTATTGTCTTGTATTTTCTCCCATTGTCTTCACTTGAAAGTTACTTAAGACGAGGTACACGCTATTAAGCCTATAATCGGTACCAAGAAGCTGCTCGATCAGGCTCTGCTAAAGTGATCCATCCTTTATCTGCGGTCGAATGAGTTGAAGCCACGACTTGTCTCACTTGTAGCCATGTTTCCAGAACCTAGCTAGTGGTTTGATATTCTTCTTCACGATGTTGTGCTATGACTTGATCTGGCCTCTCGGTTTTCTCTTTCAAGAGGAGGGAGGTACTGTAGTTTGGACCTGACGTGTTAGGATTTCCTCTTGGCGTCGCATTACATGGCTAAGTCACTTGAGATGTCTTTTGTTGGTCATGCTGGACGTTGTAAGCTTTTGTCCGCACATCTTCATGAGCTGATGGCTGCTGATTCGTTGCTACCGTCTGGTGGTGCAAATAGCTCTTAGGCAGTTTTGGATGTTGATTGCAAGAGCTGCCTTATATGTCGTTGCCGCCACTCTTTATCATTTCTTCCGTTTTTAGGGCTGAGTAGGACATGAAAGAACTGCCATCAGCATATTCGAGATCATCCACGCTTTCTTCAGCTGAAAACGTCACGCCATCTTCTTTGTTCAGTGCTTCCTTTATAATCCAATCTACTAAGAAAATAGAAAGAAATGGGGACGCTGGACAGGCTTGGCGAACACCTTGCCCTATATGTCTATCAATTCGCCATATACTTGGATATTAGTCTTTGTGTCTTCATGAGAAGCTTTGAGCTGGTTGAACAATTTAGTTGGAACACCATCTTCAAGCATTATCTGCTAGAAGATAGGCTGGACTATAGAGTCAAATGTGGCGATGAAGTTGAGAAAGGTGGCGACAATGTCTTGTCCATAAATGAACTGATGGTGGAGGAGTCGCAGAGTGAAAATATGATCGATATCCATCACTGAGTCTAACCCAGCCCGGTTCTTTCTTGTTCGTTGCTCCCGTTCCTTTCTAAAACGGTTTATGGCAACTACTGCTAAACTCTCCTCGGCTACGCCAACCAGTGAAATTTCCCGATAATTCTTGCAATCGCCTTTATCTCCCTTTTGAAAATAGGAATCATAATGGCGTTGCGCCAGTCCTGGGGGACAAAATCCGAATTCCAGATTTTACTGAATAGGTTCCGTCAGGGCTTTCTACGAGTGCTGGGCTTCTCTTATCAATTTCTGCAGGTAGGGAATCCTCTCCTGAGGATTTGTGGTTTTTCAAGAATTTAATGGCATTTTTGACTTCTTCTATTGACTGTGGTGATATTTCACATGGGTACTGCTCCTCTAGTGGCAGTGGCATTTGATGAGAGATTTGGCTCGGCGACTGTGGTTTAGTCTGCCCTTTTCTATTCATGATCTTTGAAGTGGTCTTTCTACCGATCCAGTCTTTCTTGACGGTTAGATATGATGCTTCCGTATTCTTTTTTCAGGTTTTCTGAGGTGCAGCTCCTTTTCAGACACAGCTCTTCGAAGATCTGGTACTGTTTGTTGGTCTCATTTTTACTTGCTACCTCCTCTAACTCTTTGGCGCAGCTCGACCAGTAGGCATTTTCGTCCCTCCTAGCCAGCTTGTGGGTTTTCTTGCGTAGTTCTCTGAATGCTGCCCTGTTAGGGCTATCTCTTGTCCTCCAAAGCAGTCAGTGTTTTTGGGGTGAACCATTTCTTGGTGGCTGGTGTTCTCTCTCCTGGAACCTGCCCGGCAACCTCTTGTGTGATTTCTTTCATTATCTGACAGGACCCTCCTATGGTTTCATTTGCCGTTCCATCAGATTTATGTTCCAGTTGTTCTAGGACCTGAAAGCGATTTGTTAATTGCAGATCAAACTCAGGTTGTACTTCTGGACCTTGGAGTTTTTCCGTATTAATTCTAGAGCGGTCTGGATTTTTTCCAATTAGAGAGTTTAAGTTTTACATTATTAAAAAAAAAAACAATGAGAAAATAAATAATTTTTTTTCAACTGGAAGTAATGAGCAGCATTAAAATCTAAAACGAACAGAAAATATTACGTACATAAGGGAGTTCGTCTCCTCCACAGTACCTTGCTCTTTACGCTAAAGTATTTTTAGTAATTTTAACTATTTATTCTACGGCCTTTGTGATTCAGGGGTCATCTTAAAGAACTAGGTCAAAATTCAAGCTCTAGTGTAAAGAGCAAGGTATTGAAGAGCGGGCGAACCCCGCTCATATACGTAATAAAAATACACAAATATAGAAGTTCATTACGTAAGTTAATTCGTAAGTTACGTGTATTTATTACTAACAAAAATGTTTGTAAAAAAAAAATTCTAGTCGCAGTTTTAAGTAACCAAAATTGGAGGGCAACTAGGCCTCCTCCCCCGCCACTTTGTTTTATCAAAATAGTCCAATCAAAACTATGAGAAAGCTATTTAGCAAAAAAAAATTAATGTGCAAATTTCGTTTTAATTATTCATGTGTGGTGAGCCAAAATCAAAACATGCATTAATTCAAAAACGTTCAGAAATTAAATAAAAAAAAAAATAACTGCAAGTAAGGATCGATATTAAAGCTTAAAAACGAACAGATATTATTCCGTATATGAAAGGGTTGTCCCCACCTCAACGCCTCGCTCTTTACGCTAATTTTTTTTATTGTTTTAAAAAGTAGAGTTGTGACATAGTCAAACTTTAGCGTAAAGAGCGAGGGGTTGAGGATGGGACAACCCCTTTCATATACGGAACAATTTCTGTTTGTTTTAAGTTTTAATTTTGCTCCTTACTTGCAGTTAAAAAACTTGTTCTTTTTTATTTAATCCTTAAAGGATCGGATATACATAGTAATTGAGAAATTTCAACGAAATTAATTAGTTCACAAACAGTCTTTAAACTTACAACAATTTTGATACTATCCATTGGGGGCCAGATGAAATCTTAATCGAGTGACTGAGCAAACAGGGAAACACATTTTCAGAGCCGGTTTTGGGAGAGAGACAGAGGGGGCACTTACCCCGGGTGCATAAATTGTAGGGGGCGCAAAATTTTAAATAAATTATGTAACAGTTATAATCTTTTGTAATTTTGTAATCTTTTGTAAATTTTATTTTTATTAAGATAAAGTATAGGGCACAGTTAATAAATAAAAATGATTAATAAATTACTAATCGACTAATAAAAAAAAAAGATAGAAAATAAAAAATTTTAAATAACAAATTATTAATTAATTATTAAATTGCAAATTATTTGTTGATAAATGAAAAATTTAGGCAGTACAGTGGGGTACAGGGAGGCGCAAGAGATTCCAGATCCGCCACTGTGTGTGTTGCTCCACTGGATATCACAAAGATTATACTAGTTCATGCACTTGCTTTTCCTTAACCCCTTATGCTTTAACCTTCTTAACTGTGCTTTTCCTAAACCGTTTACAGACATGCTCTGTGAAAGTGAGCAGGTAAAATTTTAATATTTAAAAATTGACAAGTCTCCCAAGTTAGACAATAACTAAGTAAAAGTAATATCCAAGTTATTAAAGATTATTTATCAAACAGTTCGTGGTAACGAACTGTAGTAAGGAGCGACCCGGCTCAATAGTAACCAAAACTCTAAAAAATTGAATTTTTATATCAATAGCTACACCAAAAGAATCGCATTTTAATGCTGATTTTAAATATATAAGTTTCATCAAGTTTAGTCTTACCCATCAAAAGTTACGAGCCTGAGAAAATTTGCCTTATTTAAGAAAATAGGGGGAAACACCCCCTAAAAGTCATATAATCTTAACGAAAATCACACCATCAGATTCAGCATATCAGAGAACCCTACTGTAGAAGTTTCAAGCTCCTATCTACAAAAATGTGGAATTTTGTATTTTTTGCCAGAAGACAAATCACGGGTGCGTGTTTATTTTTATTTTTTTTTTCCCAGGGGTCATCGTATCGACCAAGTGGTCCTAGAATGTCGCAAGAGGGCTCATTCTAACGGAAATGAAAAGTTCTAGTGCCCTTTTTAAGTGACCAAAAAAATTGGAGGGCATCTAGGCCCCCTCCCACGCTCATTTTTTTCCCAATGTCAACGGATCAAAATTTTGAGATAGACATTTTGTTCAGCATAGTTGAAAACCATAATAACTATGTATTTGGGGATGATTTACTTCCCCACAATCCCTGGGGGAGGGGCTGCAAGTTACAAACTTTGACCAGAGTTTACATATAGTAATGGTTATTGGGAAGTGTACAGACATTTTCAGGGGGATTTTATTTTGTTTGGGGGGTGGGGCTGAGGGGAGGAAGCTATGTTGGAGGATCTTTCCTTGGAGGAATCTGTCATGGGGGAAGAAAAATTCAAGGAAAAGGGCGCATGATTTTCTAGCATTACAATTAGAAAACAATGAAAAATAAACATGAAAACGTTTTTTTTCAAATGAAAGGAAGTAGTAGCATTGAAACTTAAAACGAACAGAGATTATAACGCATACGAGGGGTTCTAAAAATACTTTAGCATAAAGAGCGAGGTATTTAAGAGGAGATAAATACCTCGCTCTTTATGCTAAAGTATTCTTAGTAATTTCAGCTATTTATTCTACGGCCTTTCTGATTCAGGGGTCATTCTTAAAGAATTAGGACAAAACTTAAGATTTAGTGTAAAGAGCGAGGTATTAACGAGGATACAAACCCCCTTGTATACATAATAAAAATATAAGATTATGAAAGTTTGTTACGTAAGTTGCTAATTTATAAGTTACGTATAATTTTTACTAATAAAAATGTTCGTTAAAAATTAAAAGTTCTAGTTGCCTTTTTAAGCAACCGAAAAATTGGAGGGCAACTAGGCCTCCTTCTCCACCCCTTATTTCTCAAAATCGTCTGATCAAAACCAAGAGAAAGCCATTTAGCCAAAAAAAGAATTAATATACAAATTTCATTTTAATAATTTATGTGTGGAGAGCCAAAACCAAACATGCATTAATTCAAAGACGTCCAGAAATTAAATAAAAAAAAACTAATTTTTTTAGCTGAAAGTAAGGAGCGACATTAAAACCTAAAACGAACAGAAATTACTCCGTTTATAAAATTGTTTGTCCCCTCCGCAATCCCTCGCTCTTTACGCTAAAGTTTGATTCTTTGTCACAATTCTACTTTTTAAAACAATTAAAAACTTGACTCTTTGCCACAATTCTGCTTTTTAAAACAATTAAAAGCTTTAGCGTAAAGAGCGAGGCATTGCGGAGGGGACAAACCATTTTATATACGGAGTAATTTCTGTTCGTTTTAAGTTTTAATGTCGCTCCTTACTTTCAGCTAAAAAAATTAGTTTTTTTTTATTTAATCATTACAGGCTTGGATATACATAGTGATGATAGTTGTAGTAAGTCCTGCATTTGGTATGCTGCCAACATCAGCCTTTTTACTGCTCTCCTTGCTTCTTCTTTATTCGTTCTGGAAATGTTGGAAATCAGATCCTGGAATCGTTGAAAGCACAACAGAAAGCAAATATAAAGTAATGGTCTTTCTTTACATTGTAGTTTTTTTTATGTTGACTTAATTAATGCCTAAACAGTCTTTTCTATAAATTATTTTTAATCAATCAAAACTGTCTTCTTTTAACAGAAAGGTCGAGGTGGGCCTTTGGTCTCTCCTAAACCATCTTTCTATCCGCTGCCACAGAAACTTTTAGTAAAAATATTGTATGTGGCACTTTGTTTGAACCTGAATTATACAAGGATTTTCAGTTTATTGCAGTTGGAGGTGAAATTGGGCCTGTGGCCTCGTCATTTTATATTTTGTTACATCTTTGAAAATTACTTAACATTTGTTTGCATTAAAGATACGCTAATAAGGTCATTAGAAATGTGAGGATCAGAAAATTTGCTATTTTTAAGGCGTATTAAATGCAAAAAATAGCAAATTTGTTATCTTTATTTTAGCATTTTTTGCTATTTATTTTGCTATATTTTTAATATAGAAAAGGAAGAGAAAGAAAAAGTTTATTTGAGCCCTACGACCATACACAACATGATTTAATGATACAACACTGCAGAGAACACACAATATATAACAATACTTATATTCATTCACTCGGGCTCTACTGAGCCTCTCCCGCCTTTTCCACATATCGCACCATTTTGCATATGGTTCCAGGCTTCGAAGACCTCAGGATATCAGAAAGTAGCACCAACTGATGGTCCCCCTCAAATTTCATCCCTATGACTTTCAAGCTCCTGGCACTCCATGAGGAAATGGGCTAATTTATTATCCTCATTTCCGCAATACCCACACTTACCATTTGTACCCTTATTTTTTTTTAAATCTCTGTTCCCTATGTACTGGAAGGCAATTTCCCCTCAACTGGATCCATGATTTTAAATATTTAAAAGGTAGATTTAACTTAAAATAATATTCTTCCCCAAAAATTTCTTTTACTTTACTATATTCATTCAGTGTTTCCGACGAACGTACTAAACAACCCCACTCTTGTATCTCTTGGTCTTTCAATCTCTGCATAATTTCTGGAAGGCATTGTGTGTTTCCGGGTCCGTTTCCTTCCATCCACAAATAAGAGAAGCCTAATTTGTCAAGAGATTTCTTGATTTGTGGAGTCCAAGCAGTTTTCCTATTAATTCGAAGCAAATCATTATAATCTTGTTTAGCCAATCGGTCCTCAGGAAGTTGGGTTAATATCAGCCAAAACTTAAATACTTGATAAAGCCAGTGCAGTTTCAGTGAGAAGATGCCGAAGTCTCCTTTGAGTAGCTGGTTGTGTGGTGTCTGGTGCAGCCCGAAAAGTCTTTTGTAGTATCTAAACTGGACTGATTCTCGCTTGTCCGCGGCCTCCAGGCCCCATAGCTCAGCTCCGCAATGGATTGCCGGTTTAATTTTCGAATCTAATATTTGGTTAAACATTTTTAATGACTTCGACTTTTTCACTAGGTCATTACGTAATATTGCACCCACTGCTGCTTTCCCTCGCTTTGACATTTCGCTCACATGTTCCTTCCAACTGTAGTTAGGTGTCAGGGTAAATCCCAGATATTTCGCCTTTTTCACTACCTTAATCTCTTGTCCTTTGAACCTAAGTTTTTCATTCTCAACTAAATTCTTTCTTCCTCCTTTATTGAAGATCATTATCTCCGTCTTCCCGAGGTTTAGACGAAGTTTCTTCGATTCAAGGTATTCTGCCATCAGGTCAATTAAAATCTGTAGTTCAAGAGCTGTTTTCGCTACTAATGCCATGTCGTCGGCGAACAGCAGAGCCGAAATCGTTCTGTTGCCGAGCTTAACGGTTGGGGCCCATCTTTTCTCTTAGAATTCTACAATGTCGTTTACGAGTATTCCGAATAGCCGAGGTGACGAGGACAATTCCTTGTTTCACACCTCTTGTCTGTTCAAATATCCTTGAAACTCCTTTTCCAAACACTCTAACGACTCCTTTTGTACTTCCATACATATTAGCTACCAGCTGTGCAAATTGAGCTGGTAGTCCAATCTTAATTAATTCCATTATCAGTAATTCCCTATGCACGCTATCGAAAGTTTTTTGGAGGTCTACGAAAGCCACGTAAAATTTATTTTTTGCTCTTCCATAATTTTCAGAAAGGGCATGCAGTACAAACATTCTGTCCGCTGTATTGT
This sequence comes from Artemia franciscana, assembly GCF_032884065.1. NCBI lineage: Eukaryota > Metazoa > Arthropoda > Branchiopoda > Anostraca > Artemiidae > Artemia > Artemia franciscana. The sequence continues at coordinate 47,996,585 of NC_088871.1, read as the reverse complement.
ATCCGGACCGGAAGCCTCCTTGATCTTCTTTAATTATTTTGTACACTTCAAGCCATTTTGACAGTCTCACATCAGTAATTTTTTTCAAATATTTTACTCGTCGTTGGTATTAGGGATAAGGGTCTATAGTTGGAGTGTTCCTCCGCATTTTCCTTTTTGAAAAGCGGCAAAATTACTGACGTCTTCCATGCTTCGGGGCATTTACATGTGCTAAGAATTGCATTGAAGATGAGGACCATTATGGGAACGAATGACAGTGCGAACGTCTTATAAACCATAATAGGGATTCCATTCAGCCCCGGTGCTGTGACCCCTTTCTGATTCTTCAGAATGTTTTTTTTTATTTCCTCCGTTGTTTCTTCCAGCAAACTGTAGTCATGCTCTTGGAGCGGGAAACAAGTTCCCTCCGTCGGGATAGAATTTAGCACTCCAAGAGGTGCTGTATCGTTTCCTATTTCAAAATATGGTGGCCATGTTTCTGGTTCCGGGCATTTTTGATGAGTAGGTTTTATTTCTCAGGGTCTTGAATTTTCATCCAAAATACTTCCATTCCATTCATTTTAAAACTCTCCGATAATTGTTTTATATCCCTTATTTCCGCTTCTCTTTTTTTCTGTCTCAATAACCGTTTATGATTTCGCCGCATAGCTTTCATCTGGAGAACTACTGTCACTTCTAGGGGGCTCTCTTTTTGACCCTTCACTTTGTCTACTATTTGCATCAATTCTTTTTCCCTTGCTAAACATTCATCATCAAAAAATTCTTTCGCTCGCTCTCAGGAGACATTTTAGGCGTTATTTCATGAATAATTCCGTTTAGCCCATCGATCATCTGTTCGACTGGTAAATTACCTTCTTTCAAGACCTTCAGTTCTTCTTGAACCTTCTTATCAAGTAATCTTTGCTCCATTTTGTCTTTTTTGTTAAAATTTTTTTCCTCTTTTTAAAATTTCTTTTTTCTGGAAATTTCTTCTATGCTGTGTTTGCAGAACATTCGTCGGAAATTTTTGCAAGATTTCTATTAAACGTGGGAAATGATCTGAACCTACAAAGGGGAGAACTTCTACATTTCTAACATCCATCGCGAGGGAAACGTCCACCAGTACATAATCAATAACACTCCCTTTCGCACCTGTAAAACACGTAAAGTCCCCCTTGCCCTTATCTTTCCCAAACCTCCCATTCTCTATTACTAGCCCATTTTCTCCACACAAATCCAAACGCCTTTTCCCCCAAATATTCAACTTCCTACCTTTATCCATGCTACTTCTTGTAATCCCGTAAGCCTTCGGAGCTGGAACCACTTTCTCACAAATCACTGTATCCACTACTTCTCTTTTCACGCTGATGTACGTGTTAAAGTCTCCCAATAGCGTTAAACTGTGGTCGTGGTATTTAAATTTCATTTCTTCGATCTCTTTTTCCAAAATATCCCGAGTATCTTTATTTGTGTAGGAACTGTTCTGTGGTGGTAAGTAAACTGATCCGATCACTATCTACCATCTGTCAGAAAAAAGAACTTTGACCCAAATGATATTTTCCGACTTGCTACTTAATCTCTGGTATTTCGACACACTTTTACACTACAGCAGGACAATAACACCCCCGTTATATCTTCTGTTCGATGACTCTCATCTTTACTCTTTTTCTACATAAAATCTGTCAAACAATAGCGTTTCGTTGGGGTCATGCCAAGTTTCCACTAAACACACAACGTCAAATTCACTCACGTCTTCCGATACTTGCTTATATTTGTTCTTTACCCCTTGGACGTTCCATGTGATCATTTTCATAGTTTTGGCATGACCGTCGCCATACTAGTTCGAGTCTTCCATATTTTCATCGTACCGGTCGCTGTTTGGGTCTGGATAATTGATCCTGTAGTAGTCTGCTGTACTTCTGCCTCTTCTGACATTAGGGCTTTCGTATCTCGGACCTCCTCTGTTTTCGTACGCGTTCCAAATTGACTCTCTCTGTGGTCTTTATGCACGATTATTCAGCCTATTGCGTTCTTCCGGGCTGATCATCTGATCCGCTTTCCTGGCGTGCTTAGGACTCGGGTTCAGCCCAGATGGTCCAGCAGTTACTTCTGTAGCACTAGTCTGACTGTTCAGATCCTGATGAATATCGGCAGTGACCGCTGCGTTTACTACTGTCTGGGCCAAGGAGGCACTATCCATTGAGCTCTGAGAGTCACTTCGACCACCGGGGGACCTAGGCCTAGTTGTATTTTTTCGGATGACCTCTTTCACTTTTTTAGTCTCTCCATCATAAACCAAGAGAGTTCCATCGACAAAAAGTTTTGTTCCCCGTAATCTGACGGGTTTTCCCTCTTCAATTGCTTGGTTCATGACAATTTTTAAGTGGCTTCGCGCATTCCTTTCCTCCAATGTATAGTCCGGGGCCACAGACCCTCCGTCGTTCCGAAACGTACGGCTGCTTTTCAGAATAAAGTTTCGGGTGTCTGCACACTGTATTTCAGCAAAATTGCTCCTGACCTCATCCAGAAAACATCCTTTACCTCGCTACGATGGAGCTCCAAAGACGAAAGTCGGGTATTCAGATACAATATCACTTCTTCTTTAAGTGTAGGTAGTGGTGGGTCTTTCTGTCGTAAGTGGTAAATAATCAAGTTTGTTCTCTTCGCTTCGGTTTCTATATACCGAATACGGCGGTTTGCTTCACTAAGCTCTTTCCTCGTTACTACAAGTTCTTGACTAAGCCTTTGGTTTTCTGCATTAATTTGTGTCAACTGTCTTTTAGTGAAGCTTATGTCTGTCATCACTTGTGGCAATAAGCCGAGTTTTGGGTTAATCTGGTTATTATTTGGGATTATAAAATTTAGCTTGTAATAGCGATCTAAAAAAATAATCTTATCATATTTAACCTTTCAACCTTCGTCATAGAACAAAATTTTATTATGTTTTTTTTTTTTCAAGCTAACAATATCCATTTTAGTCAATAGTTCGACTGGCAGAAACAACCGGTCTCGACCTCGATAAGTTTTGCACGACATGTCTACTTCAAAGACCCATTAGATCAAAGCATTGCTCCGTTTGTAATCGATGTATTGCAAGGTTTGATCACCACTGTCCATTTGTTGGAAACTGTATTGGTAAGTTTTTTTTTTTATATGTATAAAATTTACTCTATTAAAATAAAAATTAACCAATTCGCAATCCACTTTTTTTTTCTATTGTTCCGTTGTTCTGTTTTCAATAGAAAGCTTATAAAGTTTCCCACAAAACTTGGGATCCCTCATCGGCAATTACCCCAGCAACCAGTGCAACTTTCTACCTCATTGGGGGGAGGGCATGTATCCCTAAAATGACCCCCTGGGTCCGCTGTTGTTACCCTTTAATTTTCATGCTCGGGAAATTTTTATTGAATGTCATAAGTTAACTTTGAAACGGATTGACAATTCTGCAAACAGGAGTATGGTTACGTCCCCCCTCTAAGCGTTATAAGGGTTATTGCGTCATTTGCTTGTTACTAAACACCATATGTTTTTGAACAGTGTTTTTTAATTTGTCAAAATATTTCCGAAATTAAAAACAAATAAAATCACGATCATAATCGAGATGACTAAAAACAATTGATTAAATGAACTGAATGTCTAATTTGCGAGCATGAAACTGGTAAAGAGCATGAAACTGGACTGGTAAAATAAAATTTTAAAGAGAAAGGAGCAAAAGGGATTAGCGCCCCTTGCCTATGGAGTACTTCCTGTATTTGTTGTTTTATTGTAGTCTGTCTTAAGTGCTTTGCATTCAAGGTGGTCTGTGGCTCACGGCCTTTTTTGGAAACTTGTTTCCAAATAGACTCATTTGTTTTTCTTACGATTGATGTAGCCACATTTGATTCATCTTGGTATAAGAAACAGGACCCTAACGGATACCTGCATCATAAGTTGTGCACCGGCGTTGATGACGCACTTTGACGCACTTTTTCGTCAATTTTTTCTCTTGTCATACTGCTTTTAGAATGAATATGGTCATTTTGGTGTATGTGTGTTGTTATATTTCCATTTTTAATAGTTTGGATTTTCTAAGGCATCCAACTGAAAATTTTTCATAGTGAAGGGGTAAATACAACACTTGCATCATTGCTCTCTTGGCATCAGTATGTTTATAAGTTGTTTTTTTTTTGTTTTTTTTTTGTGACGTTAATTTTACGTTAGGTTAAATGACGCTGTCCAAATGCTTTACCCCCACCCCCCGTAATGGTAAAATATATAGTCCAAATTATATTATTATAAAAACTGAAGTTGTATGAAGGTTATATTTTATTAGCTTGGAAACTGTGAAAAAACAGGCGAAATCTGTTTTATTAGATGCCTTATGAAAGATTAAGGCAGTCGTAATAGTGCAACTGCACTGGAAGCATCACTTGCTTAAAAAGCAATAAAAAAAAGTGTATACATCAGGGCTACCAATGCAAAAAAAGTGATTTTCCTTGTTGATCAAGATGGGGGGGGGGGGTCTAAGTTTCCTGTATGAAGTTTTCGGCAATGGGAATTCCAATGGTGCATTTTGTTTCGATCCGATGCCATTCTCGAGGGATTTCTCACTATTTTTGGGAAACACCAAGAAATCTTGTTTCATCAAAATAATTTTTTTCTTTTAGAACTAATTGAAATATTAGTCACCTTACCTGAATCAACTAGAAATGGAAATTTTGTTTGACTAGATAGTTCTTTTTTAACACGTTTTTAAACTTTTGGATACTGTGGACAGTGGTTTGCTCTTATATGTATATCACTCGAAAGCTTTCTGCAATATAAAAAAGATATTCCCTCATTAAATACCGTTCAAATGAAGGGAGTTTTGAAGGTAAATTAGAACGTTATAACTTACAGAAGACATAGATTAGGTAGAAGAAAGGAGATATTGCCTTCTTCGACCCTCCCCCCCCCCCTGTTGGACATCCAATTAAAAAAAAAATGCCCTAAGAAAGACAGACTTGGACCTGTTTATTCAGTGAGTACCAGCACCCATAATATTCGGAAACTTCAGGAAAATTAAAAATTTTTAATTCAAAATTTCATCTTTTAATATAGTTTTAGTTCGTTTGTAGTACTCATCGTGTTTTTTTATATTTTTCAGGATCAAAGAACCATCATTATTTTTTGTATTTTCTATTCTCCCTAAGTGGAATGTGTGTCTTATATTTCTATGCATGTATATCCTACTGGAAAGAGGCATGCTCTCTGCCGGATAAAACTTCTGAAGGTAATTTATCACTCTTTTTATCGTTCCGGTGCTTTAACTTGCGATTAGAATTGTATGCTTTCTACATAGATGGGACTGAAGGGGGAGTAGCTGGAAATAAGTCTAGTTTCCTCAAGGTAATTTGTTACCTAAAAGGGCAATAGATTTTGTAACTGCCTTTCAAACGAGCTTTTAAATAACTCTCTATGTTCTTCCAGTGCCCCGCTTGCAGTGAATAATAAAAAACGAAAAAAAGAGGATACAACAGTACTAGTTATACAAAAAAGTGATTTTCCTGGTTGTTCAAGGTGGGGGGTCACAAGTTGTCTCTATGGAGTTTTCGGCAATGATGATTCCATTGTCCTACTTTTGGTTTCGATCCAATCCCGTTTTATATATATTTCCGGGTAACTTTGAAATATCTTTAATTTTGTATTCAAAACAATTTTCGGCCAACCGTCTAGGGCTAAACAGAAAGCAGGTTGTTCTCGGCTTGGGTGGGAGGAGCGTGTGTAGCTGTGTTTGTTTCGCACGTCTTGGCACTGCTGTGAGTTGTTGTTAGTAATAGTTGTAGTAATAATAATAATATTCCATCCACTTTTTGTCGTATTAAAAAGAATATTTTAGGGCAGTTCGTAATATGAAGGTAATTGTCCTCCTTCTTTGTCTGTTCTTTGCTTTCTATTGCAGCAGAACTAGATGTTTTCCGCCTGTCTTGACCCTCTAAATTCAGGTGCTACGCGGGAATTTGTATATACATAATCTACACAGACTCATTTCTATTTTATCCATAGCTTACTTCTATTAAATGACGTTTCTTTTAGTAAACTTTTATTTCATGTGGTGAAGAATTTGTCCAAAGGTCGCATATTACTTGACTCTGAACGAGGCATGTTGAGATATTGATCAAATTTTTTTCTGTCTTACACCAGCGTTGCCAACGCTTTGAGGTGAATTATACATTTTTCTTAGCACAATAGAACCATACAAGATTCTTTTTAATTGTAATCTTTTGTGTCTCAAAAACTCTAAAATCAACCGAAAAGCAAGTAATGCTGTTTAGCTCTTTTTTCTCGGCTAAAATCCCTTTTCTCGGGCTTATACTTCTAAGAAGTGGCTGGAAAGTTGCGAATACAAGTAAATGCACTGAAATGTGCCAGAAATTTTTGTTAGTGACGACACCATGACCAGTCGTCATGGTGTCGATAAATGTTTCTGTATGCCAATTTAATCAAATGAAAGAATTTTTTTTTCGTGAAAAATGGGTTTTAGTTTAAATACCGCAGTGGAGCAAAAAAAAAAGAAATAGAAAAAAAAACAAATATACGTTAGTTGAAAAAAATGTGAATATTTCAGCTCCACATCCGGAACCCTTTCTCAGTGAAAAGGGGAAAAAACTTTAAAGAAGAAAAAACTGTTTTTTTTTTAAATAAAACACATTTAATAAAAGCGGCAAAGTAAAAACACGGGAGAAAGAAAGAGAAAAAAAAACCTAAAAAATCTAACAAATAAATACAACTTGTATTCTAAAAACTTCTAGCATGGCTGTTACTAAGAACCCTGCATATAATTTTCTAAGAAGTTAAAGCTCCATGTTTTCTTCTTCTCAAAAAGCTAGGGAAAGAAACGCTTGAGTGCAGGAGAGTTACGTTGTGCCTCCGTTTAAAAAAAGTGCAATGATAATTCATCGCACAGAAAGTATTTTCTCCAAAAGTGTCACCCCATCCATATTCTGCCCGCCTCAAGCTTTTTCTCAGCCCAAATCCACTCTTGTCTTCCTTTTCGTGCTTTACCTCGCGATATGAGTAAACTTTAGTCCTAAATTACCGAAAAATTAATAAAACATAGCGATTATTTTTTTTTTATTTTATTGCTTGTACAGGTTTTTTGTATGTTTTGGATGTTCCCTCCGCTTGTTTGCCGTCTTTTTTACATTTATTGGTTCCCCTCAAATCCAAGAGGTATATAAAACACAAAATGAAATTACAAAAAGACTTGAAACAGACCAACGATTTACAATAGGATTAAAAACATTACTGCATAAAAGGCGTACAAAAAAAAAATCGCCAAATTTTATTTAAATTCTGAAAAGTGAAAATATTATGTATAAGGATAATATTTTCATTCTCACGATGAAATATCTTTCTTAATCATAGCTAACTCTAGCGGGTCTTTGATTTTAAATCTCAAAACTAATTCTGTTCTCCTAAAGCAAATTTGAAAAACAAGAAAAATTTACAATATTTAAAATAGCAACCGCGATTTGGAGACAAATCGCAGATTTTAAAATCTTGAAAAATAAGTGAAGAACATAGACCCTTTGGGAGGGCAACTGTATTAAAAAGAGAACCTAAAACATCGGGATGATAGATACCTTCGAAGCTGCAATAAAGCAACCTCAGAAAAACAACGGTATCAGAAAACGGTAGTGAAATACTCCTGTCACAAATTAGTTCAGCTCAGTTATTACCATTGATGGGAAAATATTGACATTTTTTAACGCTAAAAGAAAGGCCTCTTTCTTAATAGTCAGGGAGTTAAGCTTACTAGATAGGGAATTATAATTTTGAATCAGGCTAGCTTTAAAACGACGATATAAAGTATAATTAATCAGATTCATTGCCTCCGCTACAATTTTTCCCAACTTGGTCTGTTTTGGTGGGTATTTTCAGGCTGAAGATCTCTTCCTAGCTAATTTATGTACTATGAGTTGCCTCCGCGTAGTAGCATAATATTTGTAGGCATGGATATATAACGAGTAGGAGGTAATAGGCTTGATACTTTCTGTGCAGGATTCCAACTCTTGTTGATAGAAGAGCATCGCCAAGCATGGAAAACCATGATGTGACCATGATGGGCCTAGGATTGCACAAATCCTCCGGTATTCAACTGGAGGTCCGAGGGACTTCCTGCTGTCCGGTTTTAAGCCGGGTTAAGCGCTTCGTATAGACTTTAGAAAATGTGTTAGTCCTTGTTCAGCACTGGTTCTGGGACTATTGCTTTTCTTGAGGCCATGATAATTTCAATAACTTAAATAATATGAAAATTGGAGCTTGAAATTTTAACAACGTAAAAATATAACTATCGAATTTACATTTTCCCTGGCGAATTCAAACGCTTTGAACTGGACTTATTATGAGTTTCAGAAACTCAGGCGGGAAGGACGGGGTGCGTAGGCAGGGAGCAGGGCTCATGATAAATAAGGAATCTGCTAAGTGTTATTTAGGTTCGGAAGGTATTAATAATAGAATGCTAGTTGCTCATTTTACGACTAAAAAGTGTTAGGTATCAATCATACTAGTATATGGCCCGTAGAACCGACTGATGGGAATAGTAATGACTCGGATGAATTTTAATTTTAGCTACAGGAACATGGTATCATAGCCTAGGCAAATTTAATCTAGGAAAAGAAAATAATAACGAGTATAGATCTGTTGCATAATTGTAGGAATAGAAATCTAGTTATAACACCAATACAGTACTGGGTCTTTAAATCACCCATAAGTTAACATGGTGTTAACATAAGGATAAGACGGTTAGCCTTATCGATTATGTTATGGTAAACCGAAAACTGTTATCAAACAGTTCGTGAGAAACGAGCAGTAGTAAAGAGCGACCCGGCTCGATAGCAACCAAAACTCTAAAAAATGGAGTCTTAATCCAAAAGAATCGTATTTTAATGCTGATTTTAAATATATAAGTTTCATCAAGTTTATTCTTACCCATCAAAAGTTACGAGCCTGAGAAAATGTGCGTTATTTTAGAAAATAGGGGGAAACACCCCCTAAAAGTCATAGAATCATTACGAAGGTCACATCATCAGATTCAGCGTATCAGAGAACCCTAATTCAGAAGTTTCAAGCTCCTATCTACAAAAATGTGGAATTTTGTATTTTTGCCAGAAGGCAGATCAAGGATGCGTGTTTATTTGTTTGTTTGTTTTTTGTTTTGTTTTTCGAGTGGTGATCGTATCGACCCATTTGTCCTAGAATGCTGCGAGAGGGCTCATTTTAACGGAAATGAAAAGCTCTAGTGCCCTTTTTAAGTGACCAAAAAAATTGGAGGGCACCTAGGCCCCCTCCCACGCTAATTGTATTCCCAAAGTCAACGGATCAAAATTTTGAGATAGTCATTTTATTCAGCGTAGTCGAAAAACCTTATAACTATGTCTTTGGGGACGAATTAATCCCCCACAGTCGCCGTGGGAGGGGCAACAAGTTACAAACTTTGACCAGTGCTTACATATAGTAATGGTTATTTGGAAGTGTACAGGCGTTTTCAGGGGGATTTTTTGGTTGGGGGAGGGGTTGAGAAGAGGGGGATATGCTGAGGGAACTTTACATCGAGGATTTTGTCATGGGGGAATAAAATTTTCCTGAAGGGAGCGCAGGATTTACTAGCATTATTTGAAAAAAAAAACAATGAAAAAATAAATATGAGAAAGTTTTTTTTTCAGCGGGAAGTAAGGAGCAGCATTAAAACTTAAAACAAACAGAAATTATTACCCATATGAGGGGTTCACCTCCTCCTACTACCTCGCTCTTTACGCTAAAGTATTTTTAGTAATCTCAACTATTTATTCTATGGCTTTTGTGATTCAGGGGTCATTCTCAATGAATTGGGACAAAATTTAAGCTTTAGTGTAAAGAGCGAGGTATTGACGAGGGGGCAAAACCCCTCATATATGTAATAAAAACATGAGAATACAAAAGTTCTTTATGTAAGCTTAAGAGTTCTTTAGCTAGTTCTTACAAAACTAGTTCTTTAGTAAGTTCTAACAAAAGTTCTTTAGCTAAAATTAAAAGTTTTAGTTGCCTTTTTAAGTAACTAAAAAATCGGAGGGCAACTAGGCTTCCTCCCTCGCTCTTCTTTTTCTCAAAATAATTCGATTAAAAATTATGAGAAAGCCATTTAGCCAAAAAAAAAATATACAAATTTCGTTTTAATTATTCCTCTGCGGAGAGCTAAAATCAAGACATGCATGGATTCAAAAACGCTGAGAAATTAAATTTAAAAAACAAGTTTTTTAACGGGAAGTAAGGAGCGACATTAAAACTTAAAACGAACAGAAATTACTTCGTATATGAAAGGGGCTGCTTCCTCATCAACGCCCCGCTCTTTACGCTAAAATTTTTTTACTGTTTGAAAAAGTAGAATTAAGAGAAAGAGTCAAACATTAGCGTGAAGAGTGGGGCGTTGATGAGGAAGCAGCCCCTTTCATATACGAAGTAATTTATGTTCGTTTAAGTTTTAATGTCGCTCCTTTCTTCCCGTTAAAAAAACTTGTTTTTTTAATTTAATTGATCTGAAAAGCAAAGATCACCATCTAGTAGCATTTAGGGAAAATTAAAGTTGAAATTTAGGAAGGGTAACAACCTTCCGGGAAGTTGTGACGTTGGTAGACTCCACCATGAGGGTTTTAGAGAAACTTTTCAGGACCAGTTGAATACTAAAGTGGAGAGTCTAAAATTTGGCAATGGAGAATATGAATGGAGCAATTTTAGGAGAATAGTTTGTGAAGTCGCAGATGGAGTCTTTGGGAGGAAAGTTGGGAACGTTGCTAAGAATATCAGTGACAATGCTTTAAGTTTAGTTGAGAGAAGGGGGGAATTTGACAAAAAATATTTGCATGATAGATCATATGAAAATAAGAAGAATTTGTAGAAAGGGGTTAAAACATAAATATATGAATGAAGGAGCAGCGAAGTAGAGGCCATGGATCAAATTGCTGAAGATCTGCAAGATCAGCCCGACAGCATAACAGTAAAATATTGTATAAAAAATTTAGAGGTAACAGTCAATCTGGACTTGTCCTAGTTGAAGGTAGGAGCGGCTCCGCCATCATTGATGAGGAGAGAGTTAAGGAGAGATGGGCAGAACTTTCGAAAAAGTCTTAAGTCGTGACAGAGCTACAAGAAAAGATATAGGAGAGAATGAAAAGGTTTGTGATACCTCCGGAGTGAAGGAAGATTTATTTTGTGAGGAAAAATTAATACTAGTGCTAAAAGGATTAAAAAGTAATAAAACCCCTGGTGCTGATAGTGTGGTAAGTCAGTTTTTTAAATATGCTTGTTGTAAAGCTGGGAATAAATTACTGAAGATTGTGTATATGATTTTTGAAAATGGGGAAGTACCTAGCAATTTTATGAAAACTTAAATTAAAACCCCTCTATAAGGAAGGTGATAAGAGTTAGTTTGGTAATTATAGAGGCATTAGGTTGGTTTCTGTAGGAAGCAAATTACTTAGTATGACAATAATTTTCAGACTTAGAGATGCTTTAGATAATGTTTTCAGAGAAGAATAGTATGGGTTTAGGAAGAAGAACGGATGCGTCGACCAAATTAACACTCTTAGATTAACAATTGAAAACAAAGCTGTTTTCTATCTCTATCTATATGGATTATTTTGATCGACTTTGTCTTAAGGAGCACAAAAGGCTATGGAAAAACACGGAATCGAATGGTGGAGTAAAACTCTCCTAGACTTAGCTTATGCCGATGATTTGGGCATCCTTTATAAAAATGTTCGCTAAGCGAATTAATTTTTGAAGGTGTTGAGAGTTCAAGGGTACAAGAATAGGCTTAGAAATGGATATTAAGATGACGAAGTCTATAAAACTGGGTATAAGTGAAGGTCAATAAGTGAAGTGAAGGTATTATTAATACCTTTCCAACCTAAATAACACTTAGCAGATTCCTTTTTACCTTGAGCCCTACTCCCTGCCTAAGCACCTCGTCCTTCCTGCCTGAGTGTCTGAAAGTCCTAATCAGTCCAGTTCAAAGCGTTTGAATTCGTCAGACAAAATGTCAATTCGATAGTTATATTTTTACGTTATTAAAATTTCAAGCTGCAATCTTCATATTATTGAAGTCATTGAAATCTGTCATGGATTTTGCAGGGTACATAAAAGTTTGGAAGTACAGGAAGATAAATCGGTGGACGAAGTTTAGAATATTGGAAGTTCCAGTGATTATATTGGTCAAGTATGGCTCTGAAGCGTGGGTGCTCCGAAAAACGGAGGAGGATTTAATAGACGCTTTCCAGAGAACTTGTCTATGGATTGTTTTGGGTACCCATCTAACTAACTGTATTTCAAACATTAAGCTGAACGAAAGTGTGATTTAATCCTGCTTTCAAGGGTCATGAGAGAAAGGATGAACTAGGACACGTTCTGTGGACGAGGGATGGCAGATGGCTAAAGATTGCCCTGGTCGGCCAACGATCTAGGGCCAAACGGAAAGCAGGTCATCCGAATGGGTTGGGAGGATGTTATGAAGAAAGATTGAAGGGAAATTGGAACTTCTTGAGACAATGTAAAGATAGAGGCTTTGAATAGATTGGGATGGAGGAGGAGCTTGCGTAGCTATTTTGGCATCAGGTGGTCTGGTCCTGCAGTGAGTTGCTAGTAGTAGTAGTAATAAACAATATCATCAGCATATGTTATATAAAACACATCCCATCCCTTAGAGATAAGGGGTGTAGATAGTAAACGGAGACACTCCACCAAAGATTAAAAATACAAGGGGATAAAACTCCTCCTTGTCTATATCCACGGCCAAGAGAAATTGGATTAGAAAAGCAATCAGAATTAGGTGCCAGGATCTAATATCAGGATCTAAAAGTCTTAACCTCAACTGGGGAAACCCACCAATAACGAGAGTTGAAAGAGAGAAGTTTGCAAAATATTGTCAAATGGTCGTGTATATCAATTAAAATTGTTTAAATCAGGAGCCAGTAGATCTTGACTCATTATTTATCGCATCAAATATTGCATGAGTATGGCTAGAGACAATTCCTTTTATGAATCGTACTTTATTAAGACCAACATCCAAGTATTCAAAAAGGTATTTTAACCACGATTCAAAAAGCTTACCAATTGTAGAACCCTTCGCTCTGTTATTCGCTTTTGACCCCGGAATACCATCTCAACCATTGAGACTTTTTTGTATTTATTTTTTTATATATATATAAATCTTGCGACCTATGACAAATAGGCCTGAGTAAACTTGTCTCAAAGTCTTTTTATGGTCAAAGACTATTGCTTTTTTGAAGCCTCCTTATTAAGACCAGCATCCAAGCATTCAAAAAGGTATTTTAACCACGATTCAAAAAGCTTACCTATTGTAGAACTCTTCGCTCTGTTATTTGCTTTTGACCCCGGAATACAATTTCAGCCATCTGGACTTTTTTGTATTTATATATATATATATATATATATATATATATATATATATATATATATATATATATATATATATATATATAAATCTTGCGACCTATGACAAATAGGCCTGAGTAAATTTATATTAATGAAACTGCAAATTTTGGTGTTCATAAGAGCCTAATAAGATGGTCAAACCAGGTTTTTTGTATATGGCTTTGGTGTTTAATCGGTCAGTTTCAGTAAAAGTTCTTATTGGTCATTTAAACATGCTCCTGTGATTGAATGTACTATCTGGCACAAGTGTTTTGATTGGTTGAAACGTGTCTCTCTTTTCAGCTATAATTGCTGCTGTCAGATGTAATGGCTTCGTATCTCTTACTGCTGGAAGTGCTATAATTCCCTCAATTTGGGTTGGAGGTCTGGCAGTGTCTCAATTGTATCAGGTCATATGCATGTCCATGACCACTAATGAAAGAATCAATCAAGGACGATATTTACATTTTATTGATTCTAATAGGAGATATGGAACAAGTCCTTTTGCCAGGGGTTTTGTAAGAAATTGTATCGATTTTTTTCAGTTAAGATGTTGTGGGCTTGTTAGGCCTGAAGTTGTTGATTGGACAACGTTTTATGAATTAGAAGAAAAAGAGAGCTTATTGCTTGAAACTGTATAACTGCTAAAGATTTTGAAAGAAACCGTGATAAGAAAGTTTGGTGAAAAATTTGGATGCCAAAAAATGCTTATCCATCAAAACTGCGAGTTTTGAACACAAATTGTTGTTTATTAGACGATATTGTGTAAACTTAAGGAAGAAGGAGGGAGGGGGTGAAACAATTTCTTATTAATAATAAAATTTATAGCTTTATTGCTCTAAATGCCCTTTATCGTAGTGGCAAGACAAAACGAAAAAAACAATTCTACTAAAAATTACAAAAATCTGTTTTTTTTTTTTTTGCTCCATAGCAAGCCTGAGAAATCGTACTAGTCTGACAAAACTTACAAAATACTCATGTTGCACCATACTCGCCAGTCCTCTTTCATAATATTACACCCTACATATACCTTCTTTTGCAACTCACTCAATTATCCACATTCATCTATTATATAACCCACAGTGTCATCCATATCTTCACAAATGGGGCATATGTTGCCCTTGCCTTCTCCCTAAATATTTTTCTTCTCGCCCCAAGATGTAAGCTATTTACCATCAGTTCAATACTTTACTTTAACTCCTTCTTTCTTAAATTCATGTTAAAAATATACTAAAAGATATATATATATATATATATATATATATATATATATATATATATATATATATATATATATATATATATATATATATATATGTATATGTTTGTATATATATATATATATATATATATATATATATATATATATATATATATATATATATATATATATATATATATATATATATACATATGTATATATACATATATATATATATATATGCATATATATACATATATATATGTATATATATATATATATATATATATATATATATATATATATATATATATATATATATATATATATACATATATATATGTATATATATATATATATATATATATACATATATATGTATATATATATATATATATATATATATATATATATATATATATATATATATATATATATATTTAATATATATATATATATATATATATATATATATATATATATATATATATATATATATATATATATATATATATATATATATATATATATATATATATATATATATGTATATATATATATATATATATATATATATATATATATATATATATATATATATATTTATATATATATATTACTGAATAATAAACCAAGAGAATTGTTTGGTAGTTCAGGGTGTAATAACTTTTAATGAGGATTTGTTTTAGTGCTAGTTTGCTTATTTTTTAGCTCGGTTTTTATCATTTTATTTGTAATATTCATTCAAGAGGTTTACCCCCCTTGGATTGGTTTACTTTTCTTGATTGTTTGGTTTATTCGAGTTTTGGTTTGAACATATTTGCTCCCGTTTTTTGTATGTGCTTTTTTCGTTTCATTTTCTATCTTTTGTTATACTCCATCGCCATGCCTTGCATTTTTGACGGGTTATAAATTAATTTATATCAATTAATTAAAAAAAATTTTGGATTTTTCTTACGGAAAATGATGGGCGTGGCGGGATTGCTCTCAAATCACTAATACTCTTAAAAAGGGCATTATAACTTCGAATTTAAAATCAAATGAGACCAATCCGAATGTAATACGACTACTCATTCCATAAAAACCGTATTTGCCCCGAGGACACAATTTAAAGCCCTTGCCCCAGGACTAAAAGGGGTTGTGTCAACCCTGGAGTTTTTTTATATATTCTTTGGATTATTTTAAACAAATTTGCCGTCGTACAATTTCGATCAGATACATTTGGTGAAAAGAGGGCTAGTTTGGGGGGAGGGGCTAGCTGACTTCCATCACTATTGCCTCTTAAAAGGGAACTAGAACTTCCAATTTCAACCAAATGAGCCACTTCTAAAGTTTATACAATCATCCCTTCCATAAGAACCTTAAATGCCCTAAGGGCATAGCTTACAACCCTCGCCCTCAGGCTCTGGTGGTTTTTATCAACCTCTAAAGCCTTATGGTATGATCTTTGGACTAATTCGAATGAAAGGACTGTCCAAATATCTATTGGATGTATCTTGGGAAAATACTACGTGTTTGTGTAGGTATGGGGAAGATAGCTGAGCTCTGATCAATTTGACTCTTAAAAAGGCAACAGAATTTCTGATTAACAATCTGATCAGTCCCCTCCACAGCACATACAACCACTCTTTATATAAGAAAACTATATTCCCCCTGGGCGTAACTTACAACCCTTGCCCTGAGAGCTGTAGGGGGGGGGGGGGTAGTCTAACTCACATACATAATTTCCGGACTTTTCGACTACAATAAACAAACTATTATCTCTAAAGTTGGATTGGAGGTATTAATGAAAATGATGAGCGCGGGGAGGGGGGGGGGTCTTTGTTGCTCTTAAATCACTCCGACTCTTCAAAAAGGCATTATATCTTCTAATTTAAAATCAATTGAGCCCCATATGAATTCTATACGACCGCCGATTCCGTGAAAACCTTGTATGCCCTCACAACATAACTTACAACCCTATCCCCAGGGCGCTGAAGGGTTGTATCAACCCTAGACGCATTATTATATGCGTTTATGGACGACTATTTTGAACACAATCGCTACCACATAATTTCAATTAGATGCATTTGCTGAAAAGAGAGGTTGCCGGGAAGGGGGGGGGGCTAAATGTCTTCCATCGTTTTTGACGCTTAAAAAGAGGCTGAACAAAAAAAAACCGAACAACCATCCCTTCCATAAGAACCTTAAAAACCCCTTGGCATAACTTACAACTCTCACCTCAAGGCTCTGATGGTTTTCATCAACCCTTAAAGCCTTGTTATATAATATTTGGATTATTTTGAATAAAATTTCTGTCTCAAAAATTCTATTCCATGTATTTTGGGAAAAAACGATGTGCGGGGGGGGGGGGGGTAGCTGCTCTCTGATCACTTTGACTCTTAAAAAGAGCACTAGAAATTCAGTTTACCAATGCAATGAGTCCCTCTAAAGTATATACGATTCCCTTTCCATAAAAAAACCATATATGCCTCTGGGGCATAACCTAAAACCCTTGCCCTGATGGCTGTGGGGGCAGGGCTGCGTTCCTCGAAGACATACTCTCTTGACTCTTCACCTACATTGAACAAAATTTCTTCAAATTTTAATTGGATATCCTTGGGGAAATTATGAGCGTGGGAGGAGGGGCTTGTTGCTCTCAAATCTTTGGCTCTTAAAAAGGGCACTGTAGTTTCCAATTTCAAATCAAATGAGTTTCGTACGACCACCCATTCCATAAAATCCTTATATACACCCAGGGCATGACTTATAACCCTATCCTCAGGGCACTGGGGTGGGGGTTGAATCAACTCTAGGGACATTTTTATATGTTCTTTGGACTATTTTGAACGGAATTGCTATCTCGCAAATTTAATCAAATTCATTTCGTGAAGAGGAGTATTCGGGGGGAGGGGTGACTTGCTGTCCTCAATCATTTATGATTTAAAAAGGAACTAGAACTTCTAATTTTTGACTTAATGAGCCTCCTCTATATTTTATACAACTATCCTTCCATAAAAACCTTAAATGCCCCCTGGCATAGCTTAAAACTCTTGCTCCCTGGCTATAGGGGTTAGATTCAACCCCAAAAGCCTTGTCATATGGTATTTAGACTATTTTAAATTAAAGGGTTATTTCAAAATGTCTATATAGATACATTTTGGGATAATACAACGTGTGTATGGGAGGGGTAGCTGGCCTCCGACCACTTTGACTCTTAAAAAGGGCACTAGAGCTTCTGATTACCAATCCAATGAGCCCCTTTTGAAGTTTGTATGACCACGCTTTGTATAAAAACATTGTATGCCCCCAAGGCAGAACATACAACCCTAGCCCTGAGGGCTGGGGGGATTTGTTATCCTCAAAGACATAATTTCAACTTTTCAACTTCCGGACCTTTCAACTACTTAGAACAAAATGAAAATTTCTAAATTTTCTTTCGAAGTGTTCGGGGAAATGATGGGCGTGGGGAGGGGGTGATTTGACCAACAAATAGGGCACTAGTCCTCTCAATTTCCAGTCGAATGAGCCCTTTTTGAAGTTTCTATGACAGTACTTTCTATAAAAACCTTATATGCCTCAGGCATAACTTACAACCCGTGTCTTGAGGGCTGTTCGGGGGGGGGGGGGGCGGGGGCTCATGATCAAATCCATAATTTTCAGACCTTTCGACTATATTGAACAAAATGGCTATATCAAAATTTCGGAAGATTTTGGTGAAATGATGGGCTTGGGGTGGGGGGAGGGGCCATTTGCCCTCTGATCACTTTTGACTATTAAAAAGAGCACTAGCCCACTCAATTTTCATTTCAATTAGCCCTATACGAAGTTTCTACGACACCGTTTTCTATAAAACCTTATATGTCCCCAGGGCATAACCTACAACCATTGCCTTGAGGATTTTTTTTCTTGGGGGGGGGGGGGTTGTCATCCTCTAAGACATAATTTCCGGGCCATTTTAACTATGTTGAACAAAATAGCTATCTCATAAGTTTGTTTGTGTGTATTTGGGGAAATGGTGGAAACGAAAACTCCTTGCCCTGGTCTAAAGACAAACAAACCAAAAAAATAAAATAATAATAATAATAATACATTGTGCCAACATCATTCTTTACTTAGGCAGTGCAATATTGGAAACTTAGGCTATTGCGCTGCCTGCAGTTTTTCTAGCATGTGTTAACTGAGTAATTTAGTTTTTTTCTCGTTTCTTTTCTGTTGATAAAGGCTTCTAAATGCGAAGCAGAAACACTCGGACTTTCACCACGATTTTCACTGGACTTTCCTCAGGAAACACCAGGATTTTCTTCGGGGGGGGGGGGGTAAAAAATTACAAATCACATATTTTTATATACATTTTAGTACGTTTTCACGAGTCGGACAAAAACTGGTGGGAGGGGGGGGGGGTAAAACGGTGAAACACCCTTCCTGGATAAAGCCTTGTTGATAGGCTACTCAAGTGTGTTGTTGTTGTTTTTTTGTTTTTTTTTTACTGCCATAGATAAAGGTTTTATCCACTATTATATTTTTATTTCATTTTAATAATAAATAGGTCTTAAATGAAACTGGTATCTTTCTGATTATATCCAACTCTGGATAGTTCAAGGGATGTGTGAATCCTGCCAGCTTTCGATTTACAGATCTTAGGGGTTGCGCATCGAATTTAAAACGATAAGCTAACTGATAGCAGATTGAAACTTGATTTATTTTTTTTATCAATAGCATTTTTTTTTTTTTACTTCAGCTTAAAATTTAAGCATATAAACCATCATTAACTTTGTTTGTGGGCACATTTTGTGTGTTGGTTCGACTTTTTTTCTATAAAGGTGTCCCGACTTAATTTGCATAGTAAGGATCCTCAACCATGGGAGCTTATACATAAATTGCAGGAGCAGATTTCACCTTTTGTAAATTGAAGTATATACCGATTAGAAACGACCATGCCTTCCTGCCCTTTATTAGCCTCCTCATTAGTAAATATAAGACGATTAGAAGAGACTAGAATTCCCTCGCCTTCTAAATTGACAAACCTCCCGACCGTTAAACAGTCATTACGATGAATAAGAAAAATAGCACAGTATTCTGCTAAACCGTTAATAGTGCTATCTGCTTTACTCATGCTGTTACCTTAAAATGAAAAACCCTTATTATCGTTTTGACCAATCAAGACAATCCAAGAAACCAATTAAGGCGGTTCTTTAGATATATAAGTAAGTGTCAAATTTGGCAGCAGCTTTACCTGAAAATGTTTTGGTAAACTCTCCGTAGTTCCAAGGTCAAGTACTACTGCATCGACAGTATACTTATTCTTTAAGTTTGAAATTTTGTCGAAAACCATTGTTTTCTTATAGTGTTTTTATTTGTTTACTTATATTGTTTATTTTTATTTATTTTTGGCGCAAGGAGGAATCGTTTTTGTTTTAAAAAGTGCTTTATATTTTAATATTTTATGTTTCATACCTTTCAACCCGGTCCGCAGCCAGCCCTTGCCCACCGAAGTGGAAGCCATACCTTCTGGCCGCCCCACCTGGTGGTATTTCCAAGTGCTTTTTTAAATGTCTATGTAAATGTGTTTCAGTAGTTTTTAATGGAAATATAATTAAAAAATTTGTATGTTGAAGAAACCTTGCATTTTGTTATAGATCAATTCAATAGATTGAGGTTAGTTTATGTCAACTGTATTTTGACAGCGAGAAGAGTAAAATTTACAAATTTAAAACACCATTCATATTATTTCATTGTGGATCTTCAATGTCTGACAAAACAACACTTTTATCAAAAATAATTTTAAATGGCGATACATTTTTTTTAGAAAACACGAAAAACATCTACTATTGCTATAGTATATGGCAAGAGTCCTATGATAAAATAAAGACTATAGCGCCAGACCTGAAATTCATACTAGGTTATAACGTGTTTAACATTATTGGACCAAAGTCGTGGTTGATTATTGATGATTTACCTGTATCCATTGAAGAATGGT